>NC_041234.1:50242724-50243228 GCF_002837175.3 Physeter macrocephalus | reverse complement strand
AGCTGCTCCTTTAACCCCGTCCTGTCTGAATGAAGAGCAGACGCCCTCAGGCGACCTACACGCAGAGGCGGGGCCAAATCCAAAGCTGAACCCCTGGAGTTCTGCAAGCAAAGAGAAAGGGAAATCTCTCCCAGCAGCCTCAGCAGCAGTGCATTAAAGCTCCACATTCAACTTGATGTACCCTTCATCTGTGGAATACCTGAATAGACAAGGAATAATGCCAAATTGAAGAGGTGGAATTTGGGAGCAAGAAATATTATTTTTTTTTCCCATTTTTCTCTTTTTGTGAGTGTGTATGTGTATGCTTTTGTCTGTATAGCTTTGCTTTCACCATTTCTCCTAGGGTTCTGACCATCCAGTTTTGTTTTCTTTTTTTTACTTTTTAAAATTTTTCTTCTTAATAATTATTTTTTATTTAATAACTTTATTTTATCCTACTTTATTTTATCCTCTTCCTTCCTTCCTTCCTTCCTTCCTTCCTTCCTTCCTTCCTTCCTTCCTTCC
>NC_041234.1:50241275-50242270 GCF_002837175.3 Physeter macrocephalus | reverse complement strand
TCCTTCCTTTCTTCTTTCTTTCTTTCTTTCTTTCTTTCTTTCTTTCTTTCTTTCTTTCTTTCTTTCTTTCTTTCTTTCTTTCTTTCTTTCTATTTTTTCTCCCTTTTATTCTGAGCCGTGTGGATGAAATGTTCTTGGTGCTCCAGCCAGGCATCAGGGGTGTGTCTCTGAGGTGGGAGAACCAACTTCAGGACAATGGTCCACAAGAGATCTCCCAGCTCCACATAATATCAAATGGCAAAAATCTCCCAGAGATCTCCATCTCAAAGCCAAGACCCAGACTCACTCAACGACCAGCAAGCTACAGTGCTGGACACCCTATGCCAAACAACTAGCAAGACAGGAACACAACCCCATCCATTAGCAGAGAGGCTGCCTAAAATCATAATAAGGCTACAGACACCCCAAAACTCACCACCAGACGTGGATCTGCCCACCAGAAAGACAAGACCCAGCTTCATCCACCAGAACACAAGCACTAGTCCCCTCAACCAGGAAACCTACTCAACACACTGAACCAACCTTACCCACTGGGAACAGACACCAAAAACAACGGGAACTATGAACCTGCAGTCCGCAAAAAGGAGACCCCAAACACAGAAAGATAAGCAAAATGAAAAGACAGAAAACCACACAGCAGATGAAGGAGCAAGGTAAAAACCCACCAAACCTAACAAATGAAGAGGAAATAGGCAGTCTACCTGAAAAAGAATTCAGAATAATGATAGTAAAGATGATCCAAAATCTTGGAAATAGAATAGGCAAAATGCAAGAAACATTTAACAAGGACCTAGAAGAACTAAAGGGGAAGCAAGCAACGATGAACAACACAATAAATGAAATTAAAAATACTCTAGATGGGATCAATAGCAGAATAACTGAGGAAGAAGTACGGATAAGTGACCTGAAAGATAAAATAGTGGAAATAACGACTGCAGAGCAGAATAAAGAAAAAAGAATGAAAAGAACTGAGGACAGTCTCAGAGACCTCTGGG
>NC_041234.1:50237335-50238083 GCF_002837175.3 Physeter macrocephalus | reverse complement strand
TATGCCCAGTAGTGGGATTGCTGGGTTATAGGATAGTTCTATTTTTGGTTTTTTAAGGAACCTCCATACTGTTTTCCATAGTGGCTGTATCAGTTTACATTCCCACCAACAGGGCAAATGGCTTCCCTTTTCCCCACACCCTCTCCAGCATTTATTGTGTTTGTAGATTTTTTTGATGATGGTCATTCTGACCACTGTGAGGTGATACCTCATTGTAGTTTTGATTTGCATTTCCCTAATAATTAGTGATGTTGAGCATCTTTTCATGTGTCTCTTGGCCATCTGTAGTCTTCTTTGGAGAAATGTCTATTTAGGTCTTCTGCCCCTTTTTGCTTTGGGTTGTTTGTTTCTTTGATATTGAGCTACATGAGCTGCTTGTATATTTTGGAGATGAATCCTTTGTCAGTTGCTTCATTTGCAAATATTTTCTCCCATTCTGAGGGTTGTTTTTTCATCTTGTTTATGGTTCCCTTTGCTGTGCAAAAGCTTTTAAGTTTCATTAGGTCCCATTTGTTTATTTTTGTTTTTGTTTCCATTACTCTAGGAGGTGGGTCAGAAAAGATCTTGCTGTGATTTATGGCAAAGAGTGTTCTGCCTATGGTTTCCTCTAAGAGTCTTATAGTGTCTGGCCTTACATTTAGGTCTTTAATCCATTTTCAGTTTATTTGAGTTTATTATTGAGTTATTATTGAGTTTATTATTTGAGTTTATTTTTGTGTATGGTGTTAGGGAGTGTTCTAATTTCATT
>NC_041234.1:50230777-50231323 GCF_002837175.3 Physeter macrocephalus | reverse complement strand
TGATACCTCATTGTAGTTTTGATTTGCATTTCCCTAATAATTAGTGATGTTGAGCATCTTTTCATGTGTCTCTTGGCCATCTGTAGTCTTCTTTGGAGAAATGTCTATTTAGGTCTTCTGCCCCTTTTTGCTTTGGGTTGTTTGTTTCTTTGATATTGAGCTACATGAGCTGCTTGTATATTTTGGAGATGAATCCTTTGTCAGTTGCTTCATTTGCAAATATTTTCTCCCATTCTGAGGGTTGTTTTTTCATCTTGTTTATGGTTCCCTTTGCTGTGCAAAAGCTTTTAAGTTTCATTAGGTCCCATTTGTTTATTTTTGTTTTTGTTTCCATTACTCTAGGAGGTGGGTCAGAAAAGATCTTGCTGTGATTTATGGCAAAGAGTGTTCTGCCTATGGTTTCCTCTAAGAGTCTTATAGTGTCTGGCCTTACATTTAGGTCTTTAATCCATTTTCAGTTTATTTGAGTTTATTATTGAGTTATTATTGAGTTTATTATTTGAGTTTATTTTTGTGTATGGTGTTAGGGAGTGTTCTAATTTCATT
>NC_041234.1:50219534-50230277 GCF_002837175.3 Physeter macrocephalus | reverse complement strand
GGAGGCCCGCATACCACAAAAAAAAAAAAAAAAAAAAAAAAAAAATTTCAGCAAGTTAGCTGGCTGTGCCTATTAATCATCAGGACTGAAACCAGTGAAGACAGTTTTCCCAGCACCACTTATCGAAGAGACTGTCTTTTCTCCATTGTATATTCTTGCCTCTTTTGTCATAGATTAGGTGACCATAGGTGCCTGGGTTTATCTCTGGGCTTTCTATCCTGTTCCATTGATGTATATTTCTGTTTTTGTGCCAGTACCATACTGTCTCGATTACTGCAGCTTTGTAATGTACTCTGAAGTCAGGGAGCCTGATTCCTCCAGCTCCATTTTTCTTTCTCAAGATTGCTTTGGCTATTTGGGGTCTTTTGTGTTTCCATACATATTGTAAATTTTTTTGTTCTAGTTCTCTGAAAAGTGTCCTTGGTAATTTGATGGGGGTTGCAATGAATCTGTAGATTGCTTTGGGTAGTGCAGTCATTTTTGCAATATTGATTCTTCCAATCCAAGAACATGGTATATCTCTCCATCTGTTAGTGTCAACTTTGATTTCTTTCATCAGTATCTTATAGTTTTCTGAGTACAGGTCTTTCGCCTCCGTAGGTAGGCTTATTCCTAGGTATTTCATTCTCTCTGTTGCAATGGTAAATGGGATTGTTTCCTTAATTTCTCTTTCTGATCTTTCATTGTTAGTGTATAGGAATGCAAGAGATTTCTGTGCATTAATTTTGTATCCTGCAACTTTACCAAATTCACTGATGAGCTCTAGTAGTTTTCTGGTGGCATCGTTAGGATTTTCTATGTATAGTATCATGTCATCTGCAAACAGTGACAGTTTTACTTCTTCTTTTCCAGTTTGGATTGCTTTTATTTCTTTTTCTTCTTTGATTGCCGTGCCTAGGACTTCCATATCTATGTTGAATAATAGTCGCAAGGGTGGATATCCTTGTCTTGTTCCTGATCTTAGAGGAAATACTTTCAGTTTTTCGCCATTGAGAATGATGTTTGCTGTGGGTTTGTCATATATGGCAGGGGTCTCCAATGCCCGGCAGTGGGCCAGCACCAGTCCATGGCCTGTTAGGAACCCGGCTGCACAGCAGGAGGTGAGCGGTGGGTGAGCGAGCAAAGCTTCATCTGCTGCTCCCCATCGCTTCCCATTGCTGGCATTACCAGCTGAACCATTGCTTGCATTCCTGCCTGAACCATCCCCTCCATTGCTCACATTACTGCCTGAACCACCCTCAGGCCCTGCCCGTGGAAATATTGTCTTCCATGAAACTGGTCCCTGGTGCCACAAATGTTGTTGGGGACCACTGGTATATGGCGTTTATTATGTTGCAGTAAGTTCCCTCTATGCACACTTTATAGAGAGGTTTTCTTTTTAATCACAAATGTGTGTTGAATTCTGTCGAAAGCTTTTTCTGCATCTACTGAGATGATCATGTGGATTTTATTCTTCAGTTTTTTAATATGGTGTATCACATTGATTTTTTTTAACATCTTTATCAGAGTGTAATTGCTTTACAGCGGTGTGTCACTTTCTGCTTTATAACAAAGTGAATCAGTTATACATATACATATGTCCCCATATCTCTTCCCTCTTGCATCTCCCTCCCTCCCACCCTGCCTATCCCACCCCTCTAGGTGGTCACAAAGCACCGAGCTGATCTCCCTGTGCTATGTGGATGCTTCTGACTAGCTATCTATTTTACGTTTGGTAGTGTATATATGTCCATGCCACTCTCTCACTTTGTCCCAGCTTACACTTCCCCCTCCCCGTATCCTCAAGTCCATTCTCTAGTAGGTCTGCATCTTTATTCCCGTCTTGCCCTTAGGTTCTTTTGACCATTTTTTTCCTTTCTTTTCCTTTTAGATTCCATATATATATGTGTTACTATACAGTATTTGTTTTTCTCTTTCTGACTTGCTTCACTCTGTATGACAGTCTCTAGGTCCATCTACCTCACTACAAATGACTCAGTGTTGTTCCTTTTTATGACTGAGTAATATTCCATTGTATATATGTGCCACATCTTCTTTATCCATTCATCTGTTGATGGACATTTAGGTTGCTTCCATGTCCCGGCTATTGTAAATAGAGCTGCAATGAACATTGTTTTAAGGAACCTCCATAGTGTTCTCCATAGTGGCTGTATCAATTTACATTCCCACCAACAGTGGAAGATGGTTCCCTTTTCTCCACACCCTCTCCAGCATTTATTGTTTGTAGATTGTTTTCAACCCCCACATTCAGGGTTGTCATCGTTACATAGTTGCTAACAGATATCACCTGAGAAGAAGATTACTGGATGAACATTGAAAATTTTAGTTATGTTCAAATCTTTATATATTCTCTCATGATTTCTAAAGCATTTGTTTCTTTCCCAACACCCAGAATACATGGCATTGTGTCACAAAAGGGAGTTGATTTGTCTGGAGGAGAGCAAGTAAATGAAGTATACTTGCAAAGAACTTTATAAAATGATTTTTATGTTATATATGCATTAATATCTCAATGTATAAAATCTTACTATACATTGAATTGGGTGATTGGGATTGACATGTATACACTGATGTGTATAAAATTGATGACTAATAAGGATCTGCTGTATAAAAACAATAAATAATATAAAATTTAAATAAAAAGAATGCATGAAACAAAAACTAATCAACTACTAGGACACAAAGCCTCAACTAAGCCTGGGTGGAAATGGTAAAAGTCATAGTCTCTGACTACAATGTATCAATAATAGAGCTGTAATTTAATGACAACACTTTAAACAAAAAGGCTCACCATGGTGTAAAATGGAAAAAACATGTCCTAAATAATTATTTGGTTTAAAGAAATCCGAAGCTACCGATAGAGAATATTGAGAACATTTTTAAAAATAGGAACTCATTCTATTAAAATGTAGAAGACACGGCAAAGTTATATGAAGGCAAACACATAACCTCTTATACCTAATTATTTAATAGGGAAAAATAATTTAAAAGAACAAGCACTTTAACAAAAATAAAATGTAAGATGTTAGAGCAATGAAAATAATAAACTAGAAACTGAAAAAAAAATAAATCTTACTATACATACCCCCCGCCCCGCCACACACACACAATGCGGAGATGCAATGAGGCAATAGAGAATGTTAATAGCGATACTATTGAACAGTGGAACTCAAGTGATTTTTATTTAATTACCTATATTTTTTTCTCTAGTGTCCATGGTTTAGCAAAGATTCTCCTTGTCTGTCAAGAAGGCAAGAAATGGTAATTCTTTATAAAACTGAAAGTATGCTTAAAAAATTTTAATTACCTTTATTTCACCTATCGAAGATGTTAAAATTCCATTTTTTCCTTTTATTTAAAAACATAGGAAAGTTTAAATAGGAAGGCACAAATGATCTGTTCCCCTTCACCAACACACACCAAAAATAAATCATTGCTAAGATACTGATAGTTTCTTCTCTTCTTTCTGCTGTGTATCCATGAAAACTGAGATTTTAATTATTAAACAATATTTGGATTCAGGTTTGTCTCATGGCTTTGGGAAGTCACCTTGATTTTTCCCATATAGTTAAACAGTGCTTACAAAACTATTTACTGAAATAATGCTTATTCTCCCCAGTGATTGAAAATGTCTTATTTATCATTTTGCTAATACTTGTGTGATGTTGCTACTGTTTCTTGTATTTAGCTTCTACTCACAGGCCTTGTGTCAAGATGAATGCATGTTTACATATGGCAGTGTGAGTATGGCAACCCAGTTCTTCTCGGGTTGCAAGGGCCAGATGATGTGATATTGCTTTATTCAAGGTGCTGTTCATGATTGGCCATACCCTGGGAACTCAGATCTCTTGACTTTGGCACCAATGTTCTGTCTAGTAGACTCATCATTATACTTTGTGCCTCTTCATTTTCTTGATTTCCAAGGGTTCAACTACAACATAGGACATAAAACTGAGCAAAAATCAATGTACATGGGATTAAAGGAAAAGGCTTTCTTAATCAGTGTCTTGTGTTTCAGGAGCTGGAGGGAGAAGACATCCACGCAATTCATGGACCTCCAAGGTATACAACTACAGGTTAAAATAGGGGGACCGAAGAGCACAATGAACTGAGCCCTTTGTCTTTAAACTTAGGATATGATGTTTTAGTATTTTTATTCATGGTATTTTTTGCATTTCATGTTGTGTAACCTGAGTTTTGTACTTATACTAACGGTGGATAAAAGAAAGAACTGAACGGATTAGTTCTCCATCTTTCCCCTTTAATTTTTCTTGTTGAAGAAAAGTGGCATGTCATTGTTTAAGTACAAGATGAACCTTAGGATCTGGCTAAATATGTTTCTAAAATTGTGGAGAGTCACTGTGTGAACAGAAAGGAATGAAACAGAGAGAAAGGACAGCCTGATAGGGCAAGGTCAACAGTGCCAGTGCAGTCACTGTCCAAAAGACACCTTAAGTGAATCAGAGAATAGCAGCTGAACCAGACAAGACTGAATAGTAAACAAGCATTTAGACAGACGTGGTCTGGTGTATGCAACATTATAAATGAAGTGGAAAAAAAAATATTTACTACTGCCCAGGAAGGCAAAATGGAAAGAATAGACAATTGATAAAAGAAGAAATTCAGTAAACAGAGGAAAAATGTTCAATTCTCCCAATTATCTAAGACATTTTAATTTATACAATAGGAAACAGCCTTTTGACTTTCACAATGACAGACTGCCACATGGTAAGCACTCAATAAACATTTGTTGGCAAATGAAGGAGCAAGTATGCGAAGGGTCGTCTACATCTGGCAGTGACATCTTGGATCATTCAAAGAGCTCTGAATTGCCTAGCTGAACACTCTCTAACAAAGGTTTATTTTATCATAGCATTATTCAATTTGTTGGGACAGATCCCACAATTGTCACAAAACTTTTTTCTATTTTAATAAAGACAAATATAGAAATTAATGTTTCTCCTTATTTGTTAGGATAGTTTCTGAGCCAATGGAAATGGCATGAAGACTTTTCCTGTTCACTTAGGAGTGTAGAAGTAGGATGAAGCTATTAAATGCAGCAATTATATCATTTAGGAGATTTAGACTTAATGGGTTCACCTACTTGTCAGACTGTGTTTCTGAAGATAATTTCCAAATAAAAGCAACCCAAGCTCAAACAGAATGGGGTGAAAAGGGTCTCCTAGCTCGAGGATCTAATGGGGGGTGGGTTAAGGAGGGGACAGATGTTCATATCTTAATGCCCACCACAGATTTCAACCCTAGACCGTGCCCTGTTATATGCATTGGGACATCACTTAAGGAAGAACCCTGGGAGTCTTCCCCAGGGCTGAGTGAAGAGACAAATGATAGGGCTTATAGGGACTACTAGAGTGATGATATTTCCTTTCTTTCTGCAGGCTGTCAATGACCCAGATGAGGAACCCGTGGACTTTGTTGTTTTTATTGATATTATTCAGAACAAATATCAAGTCAGTGGCTTGTCAAGCCTACCTGCTGCTCCCCATGAGTCTTGGAAGACCCCATTCAGGAGAACCCTGGATTGCTTCACAAGATGCTTTGGGTGAGAGCTATGCCCCAACTTCTAACTCTCTGATTTCTCCCTTCCAAAATGTCTCTCCTTTCTGATAAAACAGGAGAATCCCCAGGTCTCCTGACTTCAAGGTTCTCCCGGATCAGCTGACCTTCTGTTTTCCTTTGTAGGTATAATACACATAAAAATTCCATGGCCTGAAACCATGCATGCTGCAAACACAGACCCATGAATGGATATAAATACACCTCTACTGCCACATTCCCCTCTTCTGTTCCATTGGTTGTTTTATAATAAATGCTGGCATGCTTGCTTATTTTTGCTTCATCATATTTGTAGTGTCTATCAATACAGGCAGCAACCTCAGGTGGGATGTCGTTGTCAGGATTGGTGAGGGTGGGGAGTTAACCATCAGGAGCTACCACTTTACTTAGCCCTATGAGGCTATACTTCAACCATCTAGGGGCAGTACGGCCTGTTCCTGAGTCATTGATGGAATAGGACTGTGACCAGTGGACAGTGTTTATTTTTCCCACAGATGTCTGTTCTCACCTTGAGTATGACCATTCCATGTAGAAGTTAGGAAGAAATAATCTCTCCCCAACACTTAGCTCTCTAGATATACCAGGACATCATATAGTAGGCAGATGAGCTGTGATTTGAGGGGACCATTAGGAGACAAGTTGTCTCAGGATTCTAGAGAAAGGCCTTAAACTTTTTATTGTAATCAGTTTACAATCATCTCCACTATATCCTTAAACTGAACCCCACCAACATAGCACACCACCCCCAACATCAGGTTGTTCTTTCTCGTATTAGGATGAATTTCCCCTTCCTCAGCTGCCCTTGATAGGTATTGAAACATAATATTTTCCAAGAAAGAGGAAAGAATTTGGAGCATGACTGAACCTAAATCCCACAGACCTGGAGGAGACCTCCAGAGAATTTGTTTTAGGAATTTTCAAAATACATATTCCAGAGTAAACATGTATATTACTTACTAGATAAAATTAACAAGCCAAAAGCACATGCCACAATCAGCCACTTATACATATAAATCTGTAAATGAGTAGTAGTTATTTACAATTTGGAGAACACAGAGAAAACTCTTTCAAAAATCTGACGCAAACTATGAACTCTCTTCACAGAACAGTTCTTAGGCAGTCCACGATATTTTGCACAGAATTTCCCTGGACAATTCAATCAATACATAGCAAAAATTAATACCAAACATACACAAAACTTATAAGAAAATAAAGGAGGGAACACATCTTAACTCATTTTATGAGGCCAGCATTATCTTGATACTAAAATTCACAAAGATATTAAAAGAAAACTACAGGTCAATATTACTCATTAGCATAAATGCAAAAATCCTTAACAAAATACTATCAAATTGAATCTACTATTACATAAAAGAGGATAACACATCATGAACAAGTGAAGGTTAACTCAGAATGCAAGACTCGTTCAACATTAAAAACCAAAATTGAAAACTTCAGCTCTGTAAAGGACTCTGTGATGAGGATAAAAGAAAGCTACATGCTAGGAGAAAAGATTTGCAAAGCACATATCTGACAAAGGACTTGTATCTAGAATACATATTTTTTTAAACCTCAAAATTGACAGTAAAAAAATCCTCTAATTAGAAAATGGTCAAAGGACATGAACAGACCTTTCACTGAAAAGGATATATGAATGGCAAGTAAACACATGACAAGATGTTCATTAGCCATTAGGGAAATGAAAATTAAAACCACAATAAGATATCACTACACATCTTTCTGAATGACTAAAATAAAAAACAGTGACAACAACAAATGCTAACAAGGAAGCAGAGAAGCTGAATTACTCATACATTGCTGGTAGGAATGTAAAATGGAACAGTTACTCTTGAAAACAGTTTGGCAGTTTCTAAAAAAAAAAAAAACAACTGAACATGTAGCTACCATATGACCCAGCAAATGCACTCCTGGACATTTATCCCAGATAAATGCAAGCTCATGTTCACACAAAAATCTGAGCACATTTATTTATAGTAACTTTATTTGTAATAGCCAAAAATTGGGAACAACCAAAATGTCCTAGGTAGGTAAATGCCACCGTAAATAAAGTGTGGTATATCCATACTGTGGAAAACTAGTCAGCAATAAAAGAGAATGAACTGTTTATATACACAACAACTTGGATTTATCTAAGGGCTTTATGCTCAAAGTGAAAGCTGGTCTCAAAAGATCATATACTGTATGAGTTCATTTATATAATTTTCTGGAAGTTATGAAAGTCAAAATGACAAAGTTATAGAAATGAAGAACAAATTAGTGGTTGCCAGGGGTTATGGGTAGAATGGGGTAGAGGGAAGTGTGGCTATACAAGGGCAACTTGTGGTACCCTGGTGATAATAGAAATACCCCGTATCTTGACTGTGGTAGTGGACTCATGAACTTGAAAAATTGAAATCGAATGTGGCAAAATCTAAAAGAAACGAACACACATGCACACACACACATACACGAGTAGATGTAAAACTAGGAAAATGTGTTTAAGATCAGTGGATTGCATCAATGCCAATATCCTGCTTGTGATAGGGTACTATAGATTTTCAAGATGTTATTATTGAGGGAACTTGGGCAAAATGCATTCAGGACCATTCTGTATTATTTCTTAAAAATGCATCTAAAGAGGGAGGAGATATGGGGATATATGTATACATAAAGCTGATTCAGTTTGTTATACAGCAAAAACTAACAAACTTTGTAAAGCAATTATACTCCAATAAAGATGTTAAAAAAAGCATCTACATTTATCTAAAAATAAAAGTTTAATTTTTAAAAAGGTGACATTGAAAGCTGGCCTTCATCCCTTGCTGGACGTTATATTGCTCTTAATACTACTATCAGTCACTTTGCAACCCAGGTAGATATGGTGGAGAGCAAAGGAGAAGGATTTCAGGAACCTGGTCCTCCAAGATTTCATCAAGCCACTGGAGCAACAAAATCTAAATCCTTCCTAACCTCTGGACTTCCTATTATTCAAGATAATACTCTCCTCATGGTTTAACCCAATTTGAGTGATTTTTTGTTATTTGCTGCCTAAAATATCCTTAATGATACTCAGATAATCTGTGAGTGAAGTGAGAGAGAGCGAAAGAGAGAGAGAGAGAGAGAAATGTCAATAATTTTTCCCTCACCCTCAGGGCCTGTCATGCCTTGGAATATTACTTCATGATAGAATGAAGCCATCATGATATGTGAGACACGTAAACATTAATCAGCTGAAATATGAGGAGGTAACTGTACTTTTTTCAGTAAGTTTTATTCATAAGATATTTAATCCTGTTGTTTAAAACCTTGGGCAAAATTTAATGATGAGAGTTTCTGAATATAAGAGCTCAGTACCACAAGTATAAAATCATATATATATGATATTTATGAATAATATACTACTTGTTTATTATGTATATGCATATACTACAAGTATATACTACTATATATGTTTATATATATGCGTATATACATATATATATATGAATTTCTCAAAATTTTGGTCTGAGATGCTGCAGAAATGGATTGCCATTAACTGGGACGAAGATGATCATGGGTCAAACAGCTTTAGGGGGAATGTCAAGACGTCTGGTTTGGACAGGTTAAGCTTGAGATTCCTACTCGACATCTAGGTGGACAGGTTGGGTATGCGTTTAGATGCACGATTTTGATGATGGCCATTCTGACCGGTGTGAGATGATATCTCACTGTAGCTTTGATTTGTATTTCTCTAATGATTAATGATGTTGAGCATTCTTTCATGTGTTTGTTGTCAATCTGTATATCTTCTTTGGAGAAATGTCTATTTAGATTATCTGCTCATTCTTGGATTGGGTTGTTTGTTTTTTTGATATTGAGCTACATGTGTTGCTTGTATGCTTCGGAGATTAATCCTTTGTTAGTTGCTTCACTTACAAATATTTTCTCCCATACTGAGGGTTGTCTTTTCGTCTGCTTTATGGTATCTTCGCTGTGCAAAAGCTTCTAAGTTTCATTAGGTCCCATTTGTTTATTTTTGTTTTTATTTCCATTTCTCTAGGAGGTGGGTCAAAAAAGATCTTGTGGTGATTTATGTCATAGAGTTTTTGCGTATGTTTAACTCTAAGAGTTTGATAGTGTCTGGCCTTACATTTAGGTCTTTAATCAATTTTGAGTTTTTTTGTGTGTGAGGTGTTAGGGAGTGTTCTAATTTCATTCTTTTACATGTAGCTGTCCAGTTTTCCCAGCACCATTTACTAATGAGCCTGTCTTTTCTCCACTGTATATTCTTGCCTCCTTTATCAAAGATAAGGTGACCATATGTGGGTGGGTTTATCTCTGGGCTTTCTACCCTGTTCCATTGATCTATATATCTGTTTTTGAGCCAGTACCATACTGTCTTGATTACTGTAGCTTTGTAGTATAGTCTGAAGTCAGGGATCCTGATTCCTCCAGCTCCGTTTTTCATTCTCAAGATTGCTTTGGCTATTCGGGGTCTTTTGTGTTTCCACACATATTGTGAAATTTTTTGTTCTAGTTCTGCATAAAATGCCAGTGGTAGTTTGATAGGGATTGCATTGAATCTGTAGATTGCTTTGGGTAGTAGAGTCATTTTCACAATGTTGATTCTTCCAACCCAAGAACATGGTATATTTCCCCATCTATTTGTATTTTTTCTAATTTTTTTCATCAGTGTCTTCTAATTTACTGAATACAGTTCTTTTGTCTGTTTTTGTTTTTATTTCCATTTCTCTAGGAGGTGGGTCAAAAAAGATCTTGTGGTGATTTATGTCATAGAGTTTTTGCGTATGTTTAACTCTAAGAGTTTGATAGTGTCTGGCCTTACATTTAGGTCTTTAATCAATTTTGAGTTTTTTTGTGTGTGAGGTGTTAGGGAGTGTTCTAATTTCATTCTTTTACATGTAGCTGTCCAGTTTTCCCAGCACCATTTACTAATGAGCCTGTCTTTTCTCCACTGTATATTCTTGCCTCCTTTATCAAAGATAAGGTGACCATATGTGGGTGGGTTTATCTCTGGGCTTTCTACCCTGTTCCATTGATCTATATATCTGTTTTTGAGCCAGTACCATACTGTCTTGATTACTGTAGCTTTGTAGTATAGTCTGAAGTCAGGGATCCTGATTCCTCCAGCTCCGTTTTTCATTCTCAAGATTGCTTTTGCTATTC
>NC_041234.1:50216333-50219512 GCF_002837175.3 Physeter macrocephalus | reverse complement strand
TAGATTGCTTTGGGTAGTAGAGTCATTTTCACAATGTTGATTCTTCCAACCCAAGAACATGGTATATTTCCCCATCTATTTGTATTTTTTCTAATTTTTTTCATCAGTGTCTTCTAATTTACTGAATACAGTTCTTTTGTCTGCTTAGGTGGGTTTATTCCTAGATATTTTATTCTTTTTGTTGCAATGGTAAATGCGAGCATTTTCTTAATTTCACTTTCAGGTATTTCATCATTAATGTATAGGAATGCAAGAGATTTCTGTGCATTAATTTTGTATCCTGCTACTTTCCCAAATTCATTGATGAGATCAACTAGTTTTCTGGTAGCATCGTTAGGATTCTCTATGTATAGTATCATGTCATCTGCAAACAGTGACAGTTTTACTTCTTCTTTTCCAATTTGGATTCCTTGTTTTTCTGTTTCTTCTCTGATTGCTGTGGCTAGAACTTCCAAAACTATGTTGAATAATAGTGGTGAGAGTGGGCAACCTTGTCTTGTTCCTTATCTTAGTGGTAATGCTTTCAGCTTTTCACCATTGAGGACCATGTTGGCTGTGGGTTTGTCATGTGTGGCCTTTATTATGTTGAAGAAAGTTCCCTCTATGCCTACTTTCTTGAGGGTTTTTATCATAAATGGGTGTTGAATTTTGTGGAAAGCTTTCTATGCATGTATTGAGATGATCTTATGGGTTTTTTTCCTTCAATTTGTGATATGGTGTATCACCTTGATTGATTTGCATATATTGAAGAATTCTTGCATTCCTGGGATAAACCTCACTTGATCATGGTGAATGATCCTTTTAATGTGCTATTGGATTCTGTTTGCTAGTATTTTGTTGAGGATTTTTGCATGTACATTCATTAGTGATATTGCCTATAGTTTTCTTTCTTTGTGACATCTTTGTATGGTTTTGGAATCAGAGTGATGGTGGCCTCGTAGAATGAGTTTTGGTGTGTTCCTCCCTCTGCTCTATTTTGGAAGAGTTTGAGAATGAGAAGTGTTAGCTCTTCTCTAAAGTTTGCTAGAATTCGCCTGCGAAGCCATCTTGTCCTGGGCTTTTGTTTGTTGGACGATTTTTTTTTCAAAAGTCTATTTATTTATTTATTTATTTATTTTGGCTCTGTTGGGTCTTCTTTTCTGTGCAAGGCTTTCTCTAGTTGTTGCAAGTGGGGGCCACTCTTCATCATGGTGCGCGGGCCTCTCACTATCGCGGCCTCTCTTGTTGCAGAGCATAGGCTCCAGACGCGCAGGCTCAGTAGTTGTGGCTCATGGGCCTAGTTGCTCCGTGGCATGTGGGAAATTCCCAGACCAGGGCTCGAACCCGTGTCCCCTGCATTAGCAGGCAGATTCTCAACCACTGCGCCACCAGGGATGCCCCTGTTGGACGATTTTTAATCACAGTTTCAATTACAGTGCTTGTGTTTTGTCTGTTCATATTTTCTATATCTTCCTGGTTCAGTCTCAGAAGGTTGTGCATTTCTAAGAATTTGTCCATTTCTTCCAGGTTGTCCATTTTGTTGGCATATCATTGCTTGTAGTCATCTCTCATGATCCTTTGTATTTCTGCAGTGTCAGCTGTTACTTCTCCTTTTTCATTTCTAATTCTATATATTTGAGTCTTCTCCCTCTTTTTCTTGATGAGTCTGGCTAATGGTTTATCATTTTTTTTTACCTTCTCAAAGAACCAGCTTTTAGATTTTTTGATCTTTGCTTTCATTTCCTTCATTCCTTTTTCATTTAAGTCAGATCTGATTTTCAGTATTTCTTTCCTTCTGCTAACTTTGGGGGTTTTTTGTTCTTCTTTATCTAATTGCTTTAGGTGTTAGGTTAGGTTGTTTATTTGAGATGTTTCTTGTTTCTTAAGGTAGCCTTGTATAGCTATCATCTTCCCTCTTAGAACTGCTTTTCCTGCATCCCATAGTTTTTGGGTTGTTGTGTTTTCATTGTCATTTGTTTCTAGGGATTTTTTTATTTCCGCTTTGATTTCTTCAGTGAACTCTTGGTTATTAAGTAGTGTGTTGTCTAACCTCCTTGTGTTTGTATTTCTTACAGATTTTTTCCTGTAATTGATATCTAGTCTCATAGCGTTCTGGTTGGAAAAGATCCTTGGTACGATTTCCATTTTCTTAAATTTTCCAAGGCTTGATTCGTGACCCTAGATATGATCTACCCTGTAGAATGTTCCATGAGCACCTGACAAGAATGTGTATTCTGTTGTTTTTGGATGGAATGTCGTATAAATATCAATTAAGTCCTTCTTGTTTAATGTATCATTTAAAACTTGTGTTTCCTTATTAATTTTCATTTTGAATGATCTGTCCATTGGTGAAATTGGGGTGTTCCAGTCCCCTTCTATGATTGTGTTTCTGTCGATTTCCCCTTTTATAGCTGTTAGTATTTGCATTATGTATTGAGGTGCTCCTGTGTTGGGAGCATAAATAATTACAATTGTTATATTTTCTTCTTGGATTGATCCCTTGACCATTATGTACTGTTCTTCTTTGTCTCTTGTAACCGTCTTTGTTTTAAAGTCTATTTTGTCTGATATGAGAATTGCTAGTCCAGCTTTCTTTGATTTCCATTTGCATGGAATAACTTTTTCCATCCTCTCAGTTTCAGTCTGTATGTGTCCCTATGTCTGCATTGGGTCTCTTGTGCACAGCATATATACGGGTCTTGTTTTTGTATCCATTCAGTCAGTCTATGTCTTTTGGTTGGAGAATTTAATCCATTTACATTTAAGGTAATTATGGATATGTATGTTCCTATTACCATTTTCTTAATTATTTTGGGTTTATGGTTGTAGTTCTTTTCCTTTTCTTGTGTTTCCTGCCTAGAGAAGTTCCTTTATCATTTGTTGTAAACCTGGTTTGGTGGTGCTGAATTCTCTTTGCTTTTGCTTGTCTGCAAAGCTTTTAATTTCTCTGTCAAATCTGAATGAGATCCTTGCTGCATAAGGTAATCTTGGTTGTAGGTTTTTCCCTTTCATCACTTTAAATATGTCCTGCCACTCCCTTCTGGTTTGCAGAGATTCTGCTGAAAGTTCAGCTTCTAACCTTATAGGGATTCCCTTATGTGTTACTTGTTGTTTTTCCCTTGCTGCTTTTGTTTGTTTGTTTGTTTGTTTGTTTGTTTTGCGGTACACGGGCCTCTCACTGCTGCGGCCTCTCCCGTTGT
>NC_041234.1:50206000-50216150 GCF_002837175.3 Physeter macrocephalus | reverse complement strand
CCTGGACTTGATTGACTATTTCCTTTCCCATATTAGGGAAGTTTTCAACTATAATCTCTTCAAATATTTTCTCAGTCCATTTCTTTTCCTCTTCTTCTTCTGGGACCCCTATAGTTCGAATTTTGGTGAACTTAATGTTGTCCCAGATGTCTCTGAGACTGTCCTCAATTCTTTTCATTTTTCTTTATTCTGCTTTGCAGTAGTTATTTCCACTATTTTATCTTCCGGGTCACTTATCCGTTCTTCTGCCTCAGTTATTCTGCTATTGATCCCTCTAGAGAATTTTAAATTTCATTTATTGTGTTGTTCATCTCTGTTTGTTTGCTCTTTACTTCTTCTAGGTTCTTGTTAAACTTTTCTTGTATTTTCTCCATTCTGTTACCAAGATTTTGGATCATCTTTACGGTCATTATTCTGAATTCTTTTTCAGGTAGACTCCCTATTTCTTCTTCATTTGTTAGGTCTGGTGGGTTTTTGCCTTGCTCCTTCATCTACTATGTGTTTCTCTGTCTTCTCATTTTGCTTAACTTACTGTGTTTGGGGTCTCCCTTTCACAAGCTGCAGGTTTGTCATTCCCATTGTTTTTGGTGTCTGTCCCCAGTGGTTAAGGATGGTTAAGTGGGTTGTGTAGGCTTCCTGGTGGATGGGAATAGTGCCTGTGTTCTGGTGGAAGAGGTTCAATATTGTCTTTCTGATCGGCAGGTCCATGTCTGGTGGTGTGTTTTGGTGTGTCTGTGGCCTTATTATGATTATAGGCAGCCTCTGTGCTAATGGATGGGGTTGCGTTCCTGTGTTGCTAGTTGTTTGGCGTAGGGTGTCCAGCACTGTAGTTTGCTCGTTGTTGAGTGGAGCTGGGTCTTTGCGTTGAGATGGAGATGTCTCGGAGATTTTCACCATTTGATATTACGTGGAGCTGGGAGGTCTCTTGTGGACCTGTGTCCTGAACTTGGCTCTCCCACCTCAGTGGCACAGCCCTGACTCCTGGCTGGAGCACCAAGAGCCTGTCCTTCACACGGCTCAGAATAACAGCAAGAAAAGAAAGAAAGAAAGAACGAAAGAAAGAAAGAAAGAAAGAAAGAAAGAAAGAAAGAAAGAAGAAGAATAAAATAAAATAAAATAAAATAAATTTATTAAAATAAAAAATAATTATTAAGAAAAGAAAGAAAGAAAGAAAGAAAGAAAGAAAGAAAGAAAGAAAGAAAGAAAGAAAGAAAGAAGAAGATAAAATAAAATAAAATAAAATAAAATAAATTTATTAAAATAAAAAATAATTATTAAGAAAAAAATTTTTAAGTAGTAAACAAATAAATGGACAGACAGAACCCAGGACAAATGGTAAAAGCAAAGCTATACAGACAAAATCACACACACAGGCATACACATACACACTCACAAAAAGAGAAAAAAGGTATGATATATATATATATCCTTGCTCCCAATGTCCACCTCCTCAATTTGGGATTATTTGTTGTCTATTCAGGTATTCCACAAATGCAGGGTACATCAAGTTGATTGTGGAGATTTAATCCGCTGCTCCTGAAGCTTCTGGATGAGATTTCCCTTTCTCTTCTTTCTTCGCACATCTCCTGGGGTTCAGCTTTGGATTTGGACCCTCCTCTGGGTGTAGGTCACCTGAGGGCGTCTGTTCTTCACTCAGACAGGATGGGGTTAAAGGAGCAGCTGCTTCGGGGACTCTGGCTCACTCAGTCCTGGGGGAGGGAGGGGTAAGGATGCGGGGCAAGCCTGCAGCGGCAGAGGGCCGCATGACGTTGCACCAGCTTCAGGTGCACCATGTGTTCTCCCGAGGAAATTGTCTCTGGATCACGGGACCCTGGCAGTGGTGGGTTGCATAGGCTCCTGGGAGGGGAGGTGTGGAGAGTGTCCTCTGCTTGCACACAGGCTTCTTGGTGGCTGCAGCTGCAGCCTTAGCATCTCATGCTCGTCTCTGGGGTCCGCAATGATAGCCGCAGCTCGCTCCCATCTCTGGAGCTCCTTTAAGCAGCGCTCTTAATCCCCTCTCCTCACGCACCAGGAAACAAAGAGCCAAGAAAAAGTCTCTTGCCTCTTTGGCAGCTCCAGACACTTTCCCGGACTCCCTCCCGGCTAGCTGTGGTGCACTAGCCCCCTTCAGGATGTGTTCACACAGCCAGCTCCAGTCCTCTCCCTTGGATCTGACCGAAGCCCGAGCCTCAGCTCCCAGCCCCCTCCTGCCCCGGCGGGTGAGCCAACAAGCCTCTCGGGCTGGTGAGTGCTGGTCGGCACCGATCCTCTGTGTGGGAATCTCTCTGCTTTTCCCTCCGCACCCCTGTTGCTGCGCTCTCCTCCATGGCTCCAAAACCCCACCCTCTGCCACCTGCAGTCTCCACCTGTGAAGGGGCTTCCTAGTGTGTGGAAACCTTTCCTCCTTCACAGCTCCCTCCCACTGGTGCAGGTCCCATCCCTGTTCTTTTGTCTCTGTTTTCTCTTTTTTCTTTTGCTCTACCCAGGTACGTGGGGAGTTTCTTGCCTTTGGGGAGGTCTGAGGTCTTCTGCCAGCGTTCAGTAGGTGTTCTGTAGGAGTTGTTCCACATGTAGATGTATTTCTTATGTATTTGTGGGGAGGAAGGTGATCTCCGCATCTTACTCTTCCGCCATCTTGAAGCTCCTCCCGTCCGTTTCTTCTTGATTCACTTTCAGCAGTTTGTATACTTCTAGAAATTTGTCCATTTCTTCTAGGTTGTCCAATTCGTTGGCATATAACTGTTCATAGTATTCACATATGATTTTTTGTACCTCTGTGTTATGGAAAATATCACTTCTTATCAGTAAGCTATTTAAACGTAAATGGTTTAAGCTCTTCAATTTAAAGGTAGAAATTGGCAGGATGGCTTGAAAAAATTCACCCATCAATATGTTGTCTATAAGTGACTCACTTTAGATCCAAAGACGCAAACAGGTTGAAGGGAAAGGATTGAAAAATGTGTAATATGCAAAGACTAATCAAAAGAGAACTGAGGGTTTCCCTGGTGGCACAGTGGTTGAGAATCCACCTGCCGATGCAGGGGACACGGGTTTGTGCCCCCGTCCAGGAAGATCCCACATGTCGTGGAGCAGCTGGGCCCGTGAGCCATGGCCACTGAGCCTGTGCATCCGGAGCCTGTGCTCCACAACAGGAGAGGCCACAACAGTGAAAGGCCCGTGTACCACAAAAAAAAAAAGAGAGAGAACTGAGATGACATAGTAATATCAGATAAAACAGACTGTAAATTAAAAAGTGTTACAAGAGACAAGCACATAACATTGACAAAACGGTCACTCCATCAAGAAGATATAAATATACACAACTGAAGAACAGATACACAAATTTAATCATGCAAAAATTGACAAAAATGAATGGAAATAGTATCTTGGCAAATAAATATTGCTATTGAATGGCAATACTAGTTGAAAATTTCAACATCTTGTGATCAATAATGGATCAAGACATCTAGAAATCTAGACAGATCAATAAGGAAACTGAGGATTTGAACAATATAAACCAACTCGACCTAAAAGATGCATAGAACATTTCACCCAACAAGAACAGAATACATATTTTTCTCAAGTGCACATAAAATATTCTCCATGATACACCATATGTTAGGTCATAAAACACTATCAATAAGTTAAAAAAATTGAAAGAGTACAAGACATCTATTCTAACCACAGTGGAATGAAACTACATGTAAATGTCATAAGAAAAACTGGAAATTTCACAAATAATGTATATTAAACAACACACTCTTTTTTTTCCATAAAGGAAACTTTATTTTGACTGTATATAATTTAGAAATGTTTAAAGTATAATGAGTGTTAGAAACAGCACAACAAAATTTTAAGAAAGAAACAGATGTTTACCAAATGTCAACTCCCCAAAATTGATCTATGAATTTAGGGCTAAATTAATAAAAATATGAATAAGTTAACAAGGGTGTGATAGTTGATTTGATTTTTTTGTTTTGTGTTGTGTTGTTTTTATTTATTTTTTTTAACATCTTTATTGGAGTATAATTGCTTTACAATGGTGTGTTAGTTTCTGCTTTATAACAAAGTGAATTAGTTATACAAATACATATATCCCCCTATCTCTTCCCTGTTGCGTCTCCCTATCCCACCCCTCTAGGTGGTAACAAACCACTTGGCTGATCTCCCTGTGCTATGCAGCTGCTTCCCACTAGCTATATATTTCACATTTGGTAGTGTATATATGTCCATGCCACTCTCTCACTTTAAACAACACATTCTTATGGGTCACCATAAAGCAGTCCAATGTATGCATTATGGAAATCCCAGAAGGAGAAAAAAAGAAAGAGAGAGCTTATTTGAAGAAATAAATGCTGAAAACTTCCTAAATCTGAGGAATGAAATGCACATACAGATCCAAGAAACTCAAAATCTCCAGCTATGAAAAATCCAAAGAGAACCACGTTTAGGCACAATATAATCAGTGTCTAAAGTCAAACATAAAGAGAGAATCTTGAAAGCAACAAGAAAAAAATAGTGATTCATCACATAAAATGGAGTTTCCATAAAATTGTCAGAGGATTTCCCTGTAGAAACTTTGCAGTCCAGAAGGGAATTGGGTGGAATATTCAGTTTGCTTAAAGGTTAAAGAATTGTCAACCAGTATAGAAATACCTCATTTTGTTGCACTTCACTTTATTGCATTTTGCATATCCTGAGGGTTTTTTACAAATTGAAGATTTGTGGCATCCCTGCATCAAGCAAGTCCATAGATAGCGCCATTTGTCCAACAGCATTTGCTCACTTCATGTCACAACTTTTGAAATTTTGGTAGTTCTTTCAGTGTTTCAAACACTCCACCAGAAAAAAAGACTATTACTCACTGAAGGCTCAGATAATGGTCAGCATTTTTTAGCAATAAAATATTTTAAAATTAAGGTATTGAAAAAAAATAAGGTATGTACATTTTCACTAGACACAATGATATTGCACACTTAGACTACAGTATAGTGGAGGAGGGATCAACATGGTGGAGTAAGAGAAAGTGGAGCTAACCTCCCCCCAAAAGCACATTAAAAATACATCTACATGTGGAATAATTCTCACTGAAAAGTAACTGGAAACTGGCAAAGGACTCCTGTAAAACCAAGGCTGTAAGAAAGATACACATGTAATTGGGTAGAAAGGGAAGAAAAGCAATCAGGCAAGGACCCATGCCTCTGGGAGGGAACTCAGAGGAAAAGGAAGAATACATGGCTGGACAGCCACCCTGGGGAGTTAGTGACTCAAGCCAAAGATTGGGCACCATAATCCTGGAGTCCTACACAAAGGAGACAAACCCCCTTGGCTGATTGGAGGACCCGTGGGACAAATAGAAGATCTATGGGAAGCCTGGACTCCACTTGTGAGGAGCTCCTACTTGCTGGCTAGGTACCAAGGCAGGGTGAAGAGAGGTCCGCTGTAGTGGCTGTTGAGTTTCCAGTGACCAGTCAGCCCTCAGAAGCAGACCAGACCTCTGACGGTGGTCACTCCACCATAGCTCAACCCCCTACACACATGCAGTAGAGACCACGTGGCCCCACCTGCCCAGCAAAGTGGTTCCACAACACAGCAGGAGAAGCAGAGGCTGGGGGCAGTGATCAGCTGTGAGAGACAAAGAGGATCTTCTCCCGAGGCAGAGGAGCGAGGTCTACTCTAGCAGCTGCGGATTTTCCAGCAACCACCTAACTACACCCCCAAGCCTGAGCCAAGTGAACGCTCTACCCTTGCTCACTCCATGCCCCTGTGGGACGCTGGATGTGGGTCACTGAGGATGAGGAAAAAGAGTAGCCCATGGGACAGAGAGGTGATCTGGTCCCAGGGCGGATCCTGGGTGAGGTAGCAGCAGCCAATGCTGATGCTTACTCAAGCAGCACCTCAGAAGCTGCCCAGATGTCTGACAGCAACTGCTCCAACACAGCTCATCTTCCAATAGCTGATGAGAGTCCATGCGGGCCCCCACCAGCCTTGCAGAGCAGTTCCTCAACAGAGTGGGGAGCAGAGGAGGCTGGGGACAGTGATAGGGTGTGACAGAAAAAGGGGCATTGCACCCAAGGCTGCTTATGAGCAGAGTTGTGGGTACCCATACAAGCAGCACATCAGAAACCCGTCCACAAACGGGCCCCACTTGCTTCACCACTGCCCTACTCTGGGGAAAGTGTTCTAGTGTGAAAGGTAAAAACACATGCTTAAAGGGAAGAGAGCCAGCTAGGGCCCAAACCTCAGGGCTTCTACTCCAGCAACTTGCCATCAGATGCCACTCCTGATAGGGCTGTGATGGCCACTGAGCAGGGAGGAAGTCTTGCTTCACACTCATCACCAGCTCTATCCCCTCCATCTCCAGCCCCACCCCCTACCAATTTGACAGCTACTAGCACTCCCTGAGGAAAGACATCCATGAAACTCCTAGAAGAGAATATAGGCAGAACACTCTTTGACATAAATCATAGCAATATTTTTTGGATCTGTCTCTTAAGGCAAAAGAAATAAACAAATGGCTTTCTCTGTATGGTTACTTCACTTAGTGTGATAATTTCCAGGTCCATCCATGTTGCTGCAAATGGCATTATTTCATTCTTTTTAATGACTGAGTAGTATTCCACTGTATATATGTACCACATCTTCCTTACCCATTCATCTGTTGATGGATATTTAGGTTGCTTCCAGATCTGGGCTATCGTAAGAAGCACTGTGATGAATATTGGGGTGCATGTATTCTTTTGAACCATGGTTTTCTCTGGATATATGCCCAGGAGTGAGATTGCTAGATCATATGGTAGTTCTCTTTTTCGTTTTTTAAAATTAATTTTTATTGGAGTATAGTTGCTTGAAAATGTTGTGTTAGTTTCTGCTGCACAGCAAAGTGAATCAGCTATAAATATACATATATCCCCTGTTTTTGGTTTTCCTTCCCATTTAGGTCACCACAGAGCACTGAGTAGAGTTCCCTGTGCTATGCAGTAGGTTCTCAAGAGTTATCTATTTTATACATAGTATCAATAGTGTATATATCTCAATCCCAATCTCCCAATTCATCCAACCCCTCCCTTCCCCCTTGGTATCCATACGTTTGTTCTCTATGTCTGTGTCTCTATTTCTGCTTTGCAAATAAGATCATCTATACAATTTTTTCTAGATTCCACATATATGCATTAATATTCTTGGTTGGCAGTTTTTTCTTTCAGCACTTTGAATATATCCATCACCCTCTCTCCCGCCCTGCAAGTTTTCTGCTGAGAAATCAACACACTGATATTTTTCTGGAGGTTCCTGTGTGTGTGATGAGTTGCTTTCCTCTTGCTGCTTTCTAAATTCTCTCTTTGTCTTTGACTTTTGACAATTTGATTATGTGTCCTGTTGAAGGCCTCTTTATGTTCAGTCTACTTGTGGTTCTTTGCATGTCATGGATCTGGATATTCATTTCCTTCTCTAGGTTTGAGAAATCTTCTCTCACTATCTCTTTAAGTAAACTTCCTGCTCCTTTCTCTTCCTCTGCTCCTTTTTAGTATCCCATAATGCATATATTGGGGGGTTGGAGGGAGTAGTTTTATTCCATAAGTCCCAAAGGCTGTCTTCATTTTTTTCCGTTCTTTTTCCTTTTTGTACCCCTGACCTGGTAATAGGAAATGAGCCGTCTTCCAGCTCACTATTCTCTCTTATGCTTTATCAACTCTGATATTGATGTTCTCTATTGAATTTTTCAGTTCAATCACTGTGTTCTTCGGCCCAAAATTTCTGTTTCATTCTCTTTTATGATTCTTATCATCTCTTTTATTGAACTTACCAATTTGTTCATGTATTGTTTTCCTGATTTCATTTAGTTTTCTATCTGTGTTCTCCTGTAGCTCAGTGAACTTCTTTAAGATAATTATTTGAATTCTTTATCAGGCAGTACATATATCTCCAGAAAGCAAAAAATTTAGGGTTAGTTACTGGTGCTTAATTTTGTTTCTTTGATGTTGTCATGTTTACCAGACTCTTTGTGATCCTTTTAGCCTTGCATCTGTGTCTGGACATTTAAAGCAGTAAGCACAGAGTAGAAGCAAGAAGAACTACAATCCTGCAGCCTGTGGAACGAAAAACCACATTCACAGAAAGATAGACAAAGTAAAAAGGCAAAGGAACATGTACCAGATGAAGGAACAACATAAAACCCCAGAAAAAAACTAAATGAAGTAGAGATAGGCAAACTTCCAGAAAATTAATTCAGAATAATGAAAGTGAAGAGGATCCAGGACCTCGGAAAAAGAATGGAGGCAAAGATCGAGAAGATGCAAGAAATGTTTAACAAAGACCTAGAAGAATTAAAGAACAAAAGCCTAGAAGAATTAAAGAAAAAACAAATAGAGATGAATAATACAAAAACTGAAAAGAAAAATAAACTAGAAGGAATCAATAGCAGAAAAACTAAGGCGGAAAAACGGATAAGTGATCTGGAAGTCAGGAAGGTGGAATTCACTGCCATGGAACAGAATAAAGAAAAAAGAATGCAAAGAAATGAAGACAGCCTAAGAGACCTCTGGTACAACATTAAATGCACCAACATTCACATTATAGGGGTCCCAGAAGGAGAAGAGAGAGGGAAAGGACCCGATAAAATATTTGAAGAGATTATAGTCAAAAAATTCCCTAACATGGGAAAGGAAATAGCCACCCAAGTCCAGGAGGCACAGAGAGTCCCAGGGAGGATAAACCCAAGGAGAAACACAGCAAGATACATAGTAATCAAATGGACAAAAATTAAGACAAAGAAAAATTATTAAAACAACAAGGGAAAAATGACAAATAACATACAAGGGTACTCCCATAAGGTTAACGGCTGATTTCTCATCAGAAACTCTATAAGCCAGAAGGGAGTGGCATGATATATTTAAACTGATGAAAGGGAAGAACCTATAACCAAGATTACTCTACCTGGCAATGATCTCATTCAGATTTGGTGGAGAAATCAAAAGTTTTACAGACAAGCAAAAGATAAGAGAATTCAGCACCACCAAACCAGCTCTACAACAAATGCTAAAGGAACTTCTCTAAGTGGTAAACACAAGAAAAGAAACGGACCTACAAAAACAAACCCAAAACAATTAAGAAAATGGTAATAGGAGCATACATATCAATAATTACTTAAATGTGAATGGATTAAATGCTCCAACCAAAAGACACAGGCTCGCTGGATGGATACAAAGACAAGACCCATATATATGCTGTCTACAAGAGACCCACTTCAGACCTAGGGACACATACAGACTGAAAGTAAGGGGATTAAAAAACATATTCCAGGGCTTCCCTGGTGGCGCAGGGGTTGGGAGTCCACCTGCCAATGCAAGGAACACAGGTTCATGCCCCCGTCAGGGAGTATCCCACGTGCCGCGGAGTGGCTGGGCCTGTGAGCCATGGCCGCTGAGCATGCACATCCGGAGCCTGTGCTCCACAACAGTGAGAGGCCCATGTACCACAAAAAAAAAAAAAAATCCATGCAAATGGAAATCAAAAGAAAGCTGGAGTATCAATACTCATATCAGATAAAATAGATTTAAAATAAAGAATGTTACAAGAGACAAGGAAGGACACTACATAATAATCAAGGGATCAATCCAAGAGAAAGATATAACAATTATAAATATATATGCACCCAACATAGGAGCACCTCAATACATAAGGCAAAAGCTAACAGCCATAAAATGGGAAACTGACAGTAACACAATAATAGTGGGGAACTTCAACACCTCACTTACACCAATGGACAGATCATCCACGCAGAAGATTAATAAGGAAACACAAGCTTTAAATGACACAATAGACCAGATATATTTAATTGATATTTATAGGACATTCCATCCAAAAACAGCACATTACACTTTCTTCTTTTTTTTTTAATTTTGAAATTTTTTTAACATCTTTATTGGAGTATAATTGTTTTACAATGGTGTGTTAGTTTCTGCTTTACAACAAAGTGAATCAGTTATACATATACATATGTTCCCATATCTCTTCCCTCTTGCGTCTTCCTCCCTCCCACCCTCCTTATCCCACCCCTCTAGGTGGCCACAAACCACCTAGCTGATCTCCCTGTGCCATGCGGCTGCTTCCCACTAGATATCCACCCTACGTTTGGTAGTGTATATATGTC
>NC_041234.1:50202253-50205690 GCF_002837175.3 Physeter macrocephalus | reverse complement strand
TGGCCATCATCAAAAACTCTAGAAATAATAAATGCTGGAGAGGGTGTGCAGAAAAGGGAACCCTCTTGCACTGCCGGTGGGAATGTAAATTGATACAGCCACTATGAAGAACAGTATGGAGGTTCCTTAAAAAACTACAAATAGAACTACCATACGACCCAGCAATCCCACTACTGGGCATATACCCTGAGAAAACCATAATTCAGAAAGAGTCATGTACCAAAATGTTCATTGCAGCTCTATTTACAATAGCCAGGACATGGATACACTTTCTTCTTCAATGCACGTGGAACATTCTCCAGGATAGATCATATTTTGGGTCACAAATCAAGCCTTGGTAAATTTCGGAAAATTGAAATCATGTCAAACACCATTTCTGACCACAATGCTATGAGATTAGAAATAAATTACAGGAGAAAAAAAGTAAAAAAACACAAACACATGGAAGCGAAACAATACATTATTAAAAACCCAAGAGATCACTGAAGAAATCAAAGATGAAATCAAAGAATACCTAGAGACAAATGACAACAAAAACATGATGATGATCCAAAACCTATGGAATGAGGAGGGACCTTCAAGATGGCGGAGGAGTAAGACTCAGAGATCACCTTCCTCCCCACAAATACATCAAAAATACATCTACATGTGGAACAACTCCTACAGAACACCTACTGAAAGCTGGCAGAAGACCTCAGATTTCCCAAAAGGCAAGAAATTCGAGACGTACTTGGGTAGGGCAAAAGTAAAAAGAAAACACAGAAACAAAAGAATAGGGATGGGACCTGCACCTATGGGAGGGAGCTGTAAAGGAGGAAAAGTTTCCACATACTAGGAAGCCCCTTCACTGGTGGAGAGGGTAGGTGGGCAGGGGAAAAGCTTCAGAGCCCTGGAGGAGAGCTCAGCAACAGGGTTGAAGAGGGCAAAGTGGAGATACTCCTGCACAAAGGGTCAGTGCCAACGAGCACTCACCAGCCTGAGAGGCTTGTCTGCTCGCCACTGGGATGGGTGGTGGCTGGGGGCTGAGGCTTGGGCTTCGAAGGTCGGATCCCAGGGATCCGACTGGGGTTGGCAGCGTGATCACAGCCTGAAGGGGCCTAGTGTGTCACAGCTAGCAGGGAGGGAGTCCGAGAGAAAGTCTGGATCTGCCTAACACGCAAGAGACCATTGTTTTGGGGTGCATAAGAAGAGGGGATTCAGAGCACCGTCTGAACGAGCTCCAGAGATGGCGTGAGCCGCAGCTATCAGCGCAGACACCAGAGTCAGAAATGAGATGATAAGGCTGCTGCTGCCGCCACCAAGAAGCTGTGTGCAAGCACAAGTCACTATCCACACCTCCCCTCTCAAAAGCCTATGCAGTCCGCCACTGCCAGGGTTCCTTGATCCAGGGACAACTTCCCGTGGAGAGCATAAGGTGTGCCTCAGGCTGTTGAAAAGTCACGCTGGCCTCTGCCACTGCAGGCTTGCCCCAAATACCGTACCCCTACCTACCCCCAGCCTGAGTGAGCCAGAGCCCCCAAAGCAGCTCCTACTTTAACCGTGTGCTGTCTGGGGGAAAAACAGAAGCCCTCAGGCGACCTACATGCAGAGGTGGGGCCAAATCCAAAGCTGAAGCCCAGGAGCTGTGTGAACAAAGAAGAGAAAGGGAAATTTCTCCCAGCAGGCTCAGGAGCAACAGATTAAATACCCACAATCAACTTGATGTACACTGCATCTATGGAATACCTGAATAAACAGTGAATCCTCCCAAAATTGAGGTGGTGGACTTTGGGAGCAACTGTAGGCTTTGGGTTTCCTTTCTCCATCTAACTTATTTCTGGTTTTGTTTATCTTAGTCTAGTATTTAGAGATTATTATCATTCGTAGATTTGTTTATTGATTTGGTTGATCTCTTCCTTTTTTATGTACATATATTTTTTCCTTTTTCTCTTTTTGTGAGTGTGTATGTGTATGTTTCTTTGTGTGATTTTGTCTGTATCGCTTTGCATTTACCATTTGTCCTACGGTTCTGTCTTTTTTTTTAGTATAGTTTTTAGCACTTATCATTGGTGGATTTGCTCTTTGGTTTGGTTGCTCTCTTCTTGCTTTCTTTTTTTGTTTTTTACTTTTTTTATTCTTAATATTTTTTTATTTTTTATCTTAATAGCCTTATTTATTTTCTTTTATTTTCGTTTTCTTTTTTTCTTTCTTTCTTTTTCTCTCACTTTCCTTTTTTTTTTTTTTTGTGGTACATGGCCCTCTCACTATTGTGGCCTCTCCCGTTGCAGAACACAGGCTCCGGACGCACCGGCTCAGTGGCCATGGCTCATAGGCCCAGCCGCTCCGCGGCATGTGGGATCTTCCCAGACCAGGGCACGAACCCGTGTCCTCTGCATCGGCAGGTGGACTCTCAACCACTGCGCCACCAAGGAAGCCCTCCCTTTTCTTCTGAGCCATGTGTCTGACAGGGTCTTTGTGCTTCGGCCAGCTTTCATGCCTGAGCCTCTGAGGTGCGAGAGCTCAGTTCAGGACATTGGTCCAACAGAGATGTCCCAGCCCCATGTAATATCAAAAAGCAAAAGCTCTCCCAGAGATCTCCAACACAACGCTAAGACCCAGCTCCGCTCAACGACCAGCAAGCTACAGTGCTGGACACCCTATGCCAAACAACTAGGAAGACAGGAACACCACCCCACCCATCAGTACAGAGGCTGCCTAAAATCATAATAAGTTCACAGACACCAAAACACACAACACCAGAAACGGTCCTACCCACTAGAAACACAAGATGCAGCCTCATCCACCAGAACACAGGCATGAGTCACTTCCATCAGGAAGCCTACACAACCTATTGAACAAACCTTATCCACTGCAGTCAGACACAAAAACAATGGGAACTACAAATCTGCAGCCTGTGAAAAAAAGACCATAAACACAGTTGGTTAAGCAAAATGAGAAGACAGAGAAATATGCAGCAGATGAAGGAGCAACGTAAAATCCCACCAGACCAAACAAGTGAAGAGGAAATAGGCAGTCTACCTGAAAAAGAATTCAGAATAATGATACTAAAGATGAGCCAAAATCTTGGAAATAGAATGGAGAAAATACAAGAAAAGTTTAACAAGGGCTTAGAAGAACTAACAGCAAACAAACAATGATGAACAACACAATAAATGAAATTAAAAATTCTCTGGAAGGAATCAATAGCAGAATAAGTGAGGCAGAAGAACGGATAACTGACCTGGAAGATAAAATAGTGGAAATAATGACCACAGAGCAGAATAAAGAGAAAGAATGAAAAGAATTGAGAACAGACTCAAAGACCTCTGGGACAGTATTAAACCCACCAACATTCGAATTATGGTGGCCCCAGAAGAAGAAGACAAAAAGAAAGGGACTGAGAATATATTTGAAGAGGTTAGAGTTGAAAACTTCCCTAATATGGGAAAGGAAATAGT
>NC_041234.1:50184080-50199368 GCF_002837175.3 Physeter macrocephalus | reverse complement strand
GACCCAGCAATCCCACTACTGGGCATATACCCTGAGAAAACCATAATTCAGAAAGAGTCATGTACCAAAATGTTCATTGCAGCTCTATTTACAATAGCCAGGACATGGATACACTTTCTTCTTCAATGCACGTGGAACATTCTCCAGGATAGATCATATTTTGGGTCACAAATCAAGCCTTGGTAAATTTCGGAAAATTGAAATCATGTCAAACACCATTTCTGACCACAATGCTATGAGATTAGAAATAAATTACAGGAGAAAAAAAGTAAAAAAACACAAACACATGGAAGCGAAACAATACATTATTAAAAACCCAAGAGATCACTGAAGAAATCAAAGATGAAATCAAAGAATACCTAGAGACAAATGACAACAAAAACATGATGATGATCCAAAACCTATGGAATGAGGAGGGACCTTCAAGATGGCGGAGGAGTAAGACTCAGAGATCACCTTCCTCCCCACAAATACATCAAAAATACATCTACATGTGGAACAACTCCTACAGAACACCTACTGAAAGCTGGCAGAAGACCTCAGATTTCCCAAAAGGCAAGAAATTCGAGACGTACTTGGGTAGGGCAAAAGTAAAAAGAAAACACAGAAACAAAAGAATAGGGATGGGACCTGCACCTATGGGAGGGAGCTGTAAAGGAGGAAAAGTTTCCACATACTAGGAAGCCCCTTCACTGGTGGAGAGGGTAGGTGGGCAGGGGAAAAGCTTCAGAGCCCTGGAGGAGAGCTCAGCAACAGGGTTGAAGAGGGCAAAGTGGAGATACTCCTGCACAAAGGGTCAGTGCCAACGAGCACTCACCAGCCTGAGAGGCTTGTCTGCTCGCCACTGGGATGGGTGGTGGCTGGGGGCTGAGGCTTGGGCTTCGAAGGTCGGATCCCAGGGATCCGACTGGGGTTGGCAGCGTGATCACAGCCTGAAGGGGCCTAGTGTGTCACAGCTAGCAGGGAGGGAGTCCGAGAGAAAGTCTGGATCTGCCTAACACGCAAGAGACCATTGTTTTGGGGTGCATAAGAAGAGGGGATTCAGAGCACCGTCTGAACGAGCTCCAGAGATGGCGTGAGCCGCAGCTATCAGCGCAGACACCAGAGTCAGAAATGAGATGATAAGGCTGCTGCTGCCGCCACCAAGAAGCTGTGTGCAAGCACAAGTCACTATCCACACCTCCCCTCTCAAAAGCCTATGCAGTCCGCCACTGCCAGGGTTCCTTGATCCAGGGACAACTTCCCGTGTAGAGCATAAGGTGTGCCTCAGGCTGTTGAAAAGTCACGCTGGCCTCTGCCACTGCAGGCTTGCCCCAAATACCGTACCCCTACCTACCCCCAGCCTGAGTGAGCCAGAGCCCCCAAAGCAGCTCCTACTTTAACCGTGTGCTGTCTGGGGGAAAAACAGAAGCCCTCAGGCGACCTACATGCAGAGGTGGGGCCAAATCCAAAGCTGAAGCCCAGGAGCTGTGTGAACAAAGAAGAGAAAGGGAAATTTCTCCCAGCAGGCTCAGGAGCAACAGATTAAATACCCACAATCAACTTGATGTACACTGCATCTATGGAATACCTGAATAAACAGTGAATCCTCCCAAAATTGAGGTGGTGGACTTTGGGAGCAACTGTAGGCTTTGGGTTTCCTTTCTCCATCTAACTTATTTCTGGTTTTGTTTATCTTAGTCTAGTATTTAGAGATTATTATCATTCGTAGATTTGTTTATTGATTTGGTTGATCTCTTCCTTTTTTATGTACATATATTTTTTCCTTTTTCTCTTTTTGTGAGTGTGTATGTGTATGTTTCTTTGTGTGATTTTGTCTGTATCGCTTTGCATTTACCATTTGTCCTACGGTTCTGTCTTTTTTTTTAGTATAGTTTTTAGCACTTATCATTGGTGGATTTGCTCTTTGGTTTGGTTGCTCTCTTCTTGCTTTCTTTTTTTGTTTTTTACTTTTTTTATTCTTAATATTTTTTTATTTTTTATCTTAATAGCCTTATTTATTTTCTTTTATTTTCGTTTTCTTTTTTTCTTTCTTTCTTTTTCTCTCACTTTCCTTTTTTTTTTTTTTTGTGGTACATGGCCCTCTCACTATTGTGGCCTCTCCCGTTGCAGAACACAGGCTCCGGACGCACCGGCTCAGTGGCCATGGCTCATAGGCCCAGCCGCTCCGCGGCATGTGGGATCTTCCCAGACCAGGGCACGAACCCGTGTCCTCTGCATCGGCAGGTGGACTCTCAACCACTGCGCCACCAAGGAAGCCCTCCCTTTTCTTCTGAGCCATGTGTCTGACAGGGTCTTTGTGCTTCGGCCAGCTTTCATGCCTGAGCCTCTGAGGTGCGAGAGCTCAGTTCAGGACATTGGTCCAACAGAGATGTCCCAGCCCCATGTAATATCAAAAAGCAAAAGCTCTCCCAGAGATCTCCAACACAACGCTAAGACCCAGCTCCGCTCAACGACCAGCAAGCTACAGTGCTGGACACCCTATGCCAAACAACTAGGAAGACAGGAACACCACCCCACCCATCAGTACAGAGGCTGCCTAAAATCATAATAAGTTCACAGACACCAAAACACACAACACCAGAAACGGTCCTACCCACTAGAAACACAAGATGCAGCCTCATCCACCAGAACACAGGCATGAGTCACTTCCATCAGGAAGCCTACACAACCTATTGAACAAACCTTATCCACTGCAGTCAGACACAAAAACAATGGGAACTACAAATCTGCAGCCTGTGAAAAAAAGACCATAAACACAGTTGGTTAAGCAAAATGAGAAGACAGAGAAATATGCAGCAGATGAAGGAGCAACGTAAAATCCCACCAGACCAAACAAGTGAAGAGGAAATAGGCAGTCTACCTGAAAAAGAATTCAGAATAATGATACTAAAGATGAGCCAAAATCTTGGAAATAGAATGGAGAAAATACAAGAAAAGTTTAACAAGGGCTTAGAAGAACTAACAGCAAACAAACAATGATGAACAACACAATAAATGAAATTAAAAATTCTCTGGAAGGAATCAATAGCAGAATAAGTGAGGCAGAAGAACGGATAACTGACCTGGAAGATAAAATAGTGGAAATAATGACCACAGAGCAGAATAAAGAGAAAGAATGAAAAGAATTGAGAACAGACTCAAAGACCTCTGGGACAGTATTAAACCCACCAACATTCGAATTATGGTGGCCCCAGAAGAAGAAGACAAAAAGAAAGGGACTGAGAATATATTTGAAGAGGTTAGAGTTGAAAACTTCCCTAATATGGGAAAGGAAATAGTCAAACAAGTCCAGGAAGTGCAGAGAGTCCCATACAAGGTAAACCCAAGGAGAAACACCCAAAGACACATATTAATCAAACAATCAAAAATTAAATACAAAGAAAAAATATTAAAAGGAGCAAGGGAAAAACAACAAATAACATACAAGGAAATCCTAATAAGGTTAACAGGTGATCTTTCACCAGAAACTCTGCAAGCCAGAAGGGAGTGGAAGGACATATTTAAAGTGATGAAAGGGAAAAAACTACAACCAGGATTATTCTACCCAACAAGGATCTCATTCAGATTCGACAGAGAAATTAAAAACTTTACAGACAAGTTAAAGCTAAGAGAATTCAGCACCACCAAAAAAGCTATACAACAAATGCTAAAGGAACTTCTCTAACTGGGAAACATGAGAGAAAGAAGATACCTACAATAACAAACCCAAAGCAATTAAGAAAATAGTAACAAGAACATACATACTGATAATTACCTTAAATGTAAATGGGTTAAATGCTCCAACCAAAATACATAGACTGGCAGAACGGATACAAAAATAAGACCCATATATATGCTGTCTACTAGAGACCCACTTCACACCTAGGGACACATACAGACTAAAAATGAGGGGTTGGATAAAGATATTCCATGCAAATGGAAATCAAAAGAAACATGCAGTAGCAATTCTCATATCAGAAAAAATAGACTTTAAATTAAAGACTATTACAAGAGACAAAGAAGGACACTACATAATGATTAAGGGATCGATCCATGAAGAATATATAACAATTGTAAATATTTATGCACCCAACATAGGAGCACCTCAACACATAAAGCAAATAGTAACAGCCATAAAAGGGGAAATCAACAGTGACACAAAAATAGTAGGGGAGTTTAACACCACACATTCACCAATGGACAGATCATCCAGACAGAAAATTAATAAGGATACACAAACTTTAAATGAAACATTAAACTAGATGGACTTAATTGATATTTATAGGACATTCCATCCAAAAACAATAGAATAAACTTTGTTGTCAAGTGCTCATGGAATATTCACCAGGATAGATGATAATTTGGGTCACAAATCAAGCCTTGAAAATTTAAGAAAATTGAAATATCAAGTGTCTTTTCCAATCAAAACGCTATGAGACTAGATGTCAATTACAGGAAATAAATCTTTAAACACTACAAACACATGGAAGCTAAACAATACACTACTAAATAACAAAGAGATCACTGAAGAAATCAGAGTAAACCAAAAAATAACTAGAAACAAAAGACAATGAAAACACAATGACCCAAAACCAATGGGATGCAGCAAAAGCAGTTGTAAGAGGGAAGTTTATAGCAAAACAATCCTACCTCAAGAAATGAGAAACATCTAAAATAACAACCTCACTTTACACCTAAAGCAATTAGAGAAAGAAGAAAAAAAATCCTGTTAGCAGAAGGAAAGAGATCATAATGATCAGTCACAAAAAAATAAAAAAGAAATGAAGAAAACAGTAGCAAAGATCAATAAAACTTAAAGCTTGCTCTTTGAGAAGATAAACAAAATTGATAAACTATTAGTGAGACTGATCAAGAAAAATGGAGAAGACTAAAATCAATAGACCTAGAAATGAAAAACGAGAAGTAACAACTAACAGAGTAATCTCTCATGAGGGATTACTACAAGCAACTATATGTCAATAAAATGGACAACCTGGAAGAAATGGACAAATTCTTAGAAAACCACAACCTTCCGAGACAGAACCAGGAAGAAAAAGAAAATATAAACAGAACAATTACAAGCACTGAAATAGAAACTGTGATTAAAAACCTTCCAACAAACAAAAGCCCAGGACCAGATAGATTCACAGGAGAATTCTATCAAAGGATTAGAAAACAGCTAACACCTATTCTTCTCAAACTCTTCCAAAATATAACAGAGGGAGGAACACTCCCAAACTCATTCTATGAGGCCACCATCACCCTGATACCAAAACCAGAAAAAGATGTCACAAAAAATGAAAACTAGAGGACAATATCACTAATGAATATATATGCAAAAATCGTGGACAAATTCTTAGAAAACCACAACCTTCCGAGACAGAACCAGGAAGAAAAAGAAAATATAAACAGAACAATTACAAGCACTGAAATAGAAACTGTGATTAAAAACCTTCCAACAAACAAAAGCCCAGGACCAGATAGATTCACAGGAGAATTCTATCAAAGGATTAGAAAACAGCTAACACCTATTCTTCTCAAACTCTTCCAAAATATAACAGAGGGAGGAACACTCCCAAACTCATTCTATGAGGCCACCATCACCCTGATACCAAAACCAGAAAAAGATGTCACAAAAAATGAAAACTAGAGGACAATATCACTAATGAATATATATGCAAAAATCGTCAACAAAATACTAGCAACAGAATCCAACAGCACATTAAAAGGATCATACACCATGATCAAGCTGGGTTGATCCCAGGAATGCAAGCATTCTTCAACATATGCATAGCAATCAATGTGATGAACCATATTAACCAATTGAAGGAGAAAAACCATACGATTATCTCAGTAGATGTAGAAAAACCTTTGACAAAATTCAAATCCCATTTATGATAAAAAAAAAAAACCCTCCAGAAAGTAGGCATAGAGGGAAGTAACCTCAACATAATTAAGGCCATATATGACAAACCCAAAGCTGACATCATTCTCAATGGTGAAAAACTGAAACCACTTCCTCTAAGATCAGGAATAAGACAAGGTTGCCCATTTTCAACACTATTATTCAACATAGCTTTGGAGGAATTAGCCACAGCATTCATTGAAGAAAAAGGAATCCAAATCAGAAAAGAAGAAGTAGAACTATCACCTTTTGCAGATGACATGATACTATACATAGAGAATCCTAAAGATGCTACCAGAAAACTACTAGAGCTAATCAATGAAGTTGGTAAAGTAGCAGGATACAAAATTAATGCACAGAAATCTGTGGCATTCCTACACACTAATAATGAAAAATCTTAAAGAGAAATTAAGGAAACACTCCCATTTACCATTGCAACAAAAGGAATAAAATATCTAGGTATAAACCTACCTAAGCAGACAAAAAACCTCTATGCAGAAAACTATAAGACACTAATGAAAGAAACTAAAAATGATACAAACAGATGGAGAGATATACCATGTTCTTGGATTGGAAGAATCAACATTGTGAAAATGACTCTACTACCCAAAGCAATCTACAGATTCAATGCAATCTCTATCAAATTACCAATGGCACTTTTCACAGGACTAGAACAAAAAATTTCACAATTTGTAAGGAAACACAAAAGACCCAGAATAGTCAAAGAAATCTTGAGAAAGAAAAACGGAGCCAGAGGAATCAGGCTCCCTGACGTCAGACTATATTACAAAGCTGCAGTAATCAAGACAGTATGGTACTGGCACAAAAACAGAAATATAGATCAATGGAACAGGATAGAAATCCCAGAGATAAACCCACACACATATAGTCACCTTATCTTTGATAAAGGAGGTAAGCATATACAATGGAGAAAAGACAACCTCTTCAATAAGTGGTGCTGGGAAAACTGGACAGCTACATGTAAAAGAACAAATTAGAACACTCCCTAACCATACAGAAAAATAAACTCAGAATAGATTAAAGACCTAAACGTAAGGCCAGACACTATAAACCTCTTAGAGGAAAATATAGGCAGAACACTATGATATAAATCACAGAAAGACCCTTTTTGACACACCTCCTAGAATAAGGGAAATAAAAACAAAAGTAAACAAATGAGACCTAATGAATCTTAAAATCTTTTGCATAGTAAAAGGAAACCATAACCAAGAAAAAAGGCAACCCTCAGAATGGGAGAAAATATTTGCAAACAAAGCAACTGAAAAAGGATTAATCTCCAAAATATACAAGCAGCTCATGAAGGTCAATATCAAAAAACAAAAAACCCAATCCAAAAATGGGCAGAAGTCCTAAATAGACATTTCTACAAGGAAGATATACAGATTGCCAACAAACACATGAAAGGATGCTCAATATTGCTAATCATTAGATAAATTCATATCAAAACTACAATGAGGTATCTATCTACAATTCTTCATTACTACTGATCATCTCCCCAATCCAAGCCACCATTATGTCACCTGAACAAGTAGAGTAGCTTCTGTAGGTCCAATCCATAGACCACCAGAGGGATCTTAACTAAATGTAAATTAGGCAATGTGTTTCCCCTGATTTGAACCTTATATACACCGTTTTCCACTGCAAATAAAATCAAAACTCCTTTTTATGGTCTGAAAGCCACCAAACAGTCCAACCCTTGCCCAGATCCTGACCACAATCCAGGTTATTCTGCCTCTCTCACCATAGCTGAGTACACTTTCTCCATCCCTTTTTTACATTTAGATAGTAAACAAAGCAGGGAATCAAGCCTGATATGTAGTATTTGCCCATTTCTAGGGTGTAAATACACCCACCTTGACCGATTCCAAGCTATCAATACAATGTCACTGGAAAGGGAGCTGGGTAGAGATGCAAAGTTGTCCCCCTTTGTAGTGTTTCCGCCATACAGATAACAGGAGGTGTAAAAGCTGCTAGAGCACAGATAATAGTAAATTTTATAATATAATTAGGAAGTAATAAATTTTGAGTTTTTATTGCCATTGCTTTCAATAAAATTTAATTGTAAGGTTAAAAAAAACTACAATGAGGTATCACCTCACACCAGTAAGAATGGCCATCATCAAAAAAATTGACAAAAAATAAATGCTAGAGAGGTTGTGAGAAAAGGGAGCCCTCTGACCCTGTTGGTGGGAACGTAAATTGATACAGCCACTATGGAGAACAGTATGGAGGTTTCTTAAAAAACTAAAAATAGAACTACCCTATGACCCAACAATCCCACTACTGGGCATGTACCCTGAGAAAACCATAATTTAAAGAGATACATGTACCACAATATTCATTGCAGAACTATTTACAATACCCAGGACATGGAAGCAACCTAAGTGTCCATCAACAGATGAATGGATAAAGAAGATGTGGCACATATATACAAAGCAATACTACTCACCTATAAAAAGAAACAAAATTGAGTTATTTGTAGTGAGATGGATGGACCTGTCATACAGAGTGAAGTCAGAAAGAGAGAAACAAATACCGTATGCTAACACATATACATGGAATCTAAAAAAAAAAAATTGTGCTGAAGAACCTAGGGGAAGGACAGGAATAAAGATACAGACATAGAGAATCGACTGGAGGACATGGGGAGGGGAAGGGGAAGCTGGGACGAAGTGAGAAAGTGACATGGACATATATACACTACCAAATGTAAACTAGATTGCTAGTGGGAATCAGCCGCATAGAAACTGTGATTAAAATCTTCCAAGAAAACTCCAGGACCAGATGGCTTCACAGGTGAATTCTATCAAACATTTTGAGAAAAGCTAACACCCATCCTACTCAAACATTTCCAATAAGTTGCAGAGGAAGAAACACTCCCAAATTCATTCTAAAATGTCACCATCACCCTGATACCAAAATCAGATAAATATGCTACAAAAAAAGAAATTACAGACCAATATCACTGATGAATATACATGCAAAGTCCTCAACAAAATACTAGCAAACAAAATCCAACAACACATTAAAAGGATCATACACCACGATCAAGTGGGATTTATCCCAGTGATGCAAGGATTCTTCAATATACGCAAATCAAACAATGTGATACACCATATTAACAAACTGAAGAATAAAAAACATATGATCATCTCAATAGATGCAGAAAAAGCTTTTGAAAAAATTCTACACTCATTTATGATAAAAACTCTCCAGAAAGTGGGCATAGAGGGAACCTACTTCAACATAATAAAGGCTATATACAAAAGACCCCACAGCAAACATCATTCTCAGTGGTGAAAAACTGAAACCATTTCCTCTAATATCAGGAACAAGACAAGGATGTCCACTCTTGCCACTATTATCCAACATAATTTTGGAAGTCCTAGCCACAGCAATCAGAGAAGAAAAAGAAATAAAAGGAATACAAATTGGAAAAGAAGAAGTAAAACTGTCACTGTTTACAGATGATATGATACTACACATAGAGAATCATAAAGATGCCACCATAAAACTACTAGAGGTAATCAATGAATTTGGTAAAGTTGCAGGATACAATATTAACGCACAGAAATCTCTCACATTCCTATACGCTAACAATGAAAGGTCAGAAAGAGAAATTACAAAACAATCCCATTTACCATCGCAACAAAAAGAATAAAATACCTAGGAATAAACCTACCTAAGGAGGTAAAAGACCTGTACAAGAAAACTATAAGACACTGATGAAAGTAATCCAAGATGACACAAACAGATGGAGAGATGTACAATATTCTTGGACTGGAAGAATCAATATTGTGAAAATGACTAAACTACCCAAAGCAATCTACAGATTCAGTGCAATCCCTATCAAATTACCAATGGCATTTTTCACAGAACTAGAACAAAATATATTATAATTTGTATGGAGGCACAAAAGACCCCAAATAGCCAAAGCAATCTTGAGGGCAAAAAACAGAGCTGGAGGAATCAGACTCCCTGACTACAAATCTACAGTAATGAAGGCAATATGGTACTGGCACAAAAACAGAAATATAGATCAATGGAACAGGAAAAGCCCAGAGACAAGCACCTATTGTCAACAAATCTATTTAAAAGGAGGCAAGGATTTACAATGGAGAAAAGACAGTCTCAATAATTGGTGCTGGGCAAACTGGACAGCTATATGTAAAGGATGAAATTAGAACACTTCCTAACACCATACACAAAAATAAACTTAAAGTGCATTAAGACCTAAATGTACAGCCAGACACTGTAAAACTCTTAGAGGAAAACATAGGCAGAACACTCTATGACATAAACAACAGCAAGATCCTTTTTGACCCACCTCCTAGAGTAACAGAAATAAAAACAAAAATAAACAAGTGGAACCTAATGAAACTTAAAAGCTTCTGCACAGCAAAGGAACCATAAACAAGACAAAAAGACAACACTCAGATTGGGAAAAAATATTTTCAAATGAAACAACTGACAAAGTATTAATCTCCAAAATTTACAAGCAGCTCATGCAGCTCAATATCAAAAAAACAAACAACCCAATCCAAAAATGGGCTGAAGACCTAAACAGACGTCTCCAGAGAAGATATACAAAATGCCAACAAACACATGAAAGGATGCTCAACATCACTAAACATCAGAGAAATGCAAATCAAAACCATAGTGAGGTATCACCTCACATTGGTTAGAATGGCCATCATCAAAAAAATCTACAGACAATAAATGCTGGAGAGGGTGTGGTGAAAAGGGAACCCTCTTGAACTGTTGGTTGGAATGTAAATTGATACAGCCACTATGGAGAACACTATGGAGGTTCCTTAAAAAACTAAAAATAGAACTAGCATATGACCCAGCAATCCCACTGCTGGGCATATACACTGAGAAAACCATAATTCAAAAAGAGTCATGTACCACAATGTTCATTGCAGCTCTATTTACAATAGCCAGGACATGGAAGCAATCTAAGTGTCCATAGACAGATGTGGCACATATATACAATGGAATATTACTCATCCATAAAAAGAAACAAAATTGAGTTATTTGTAGTGAGGTTGATGTGCCTAGAATCTGTCATACAGAGTGAAGTAAGTCAGAAAGAGAAAAACAAATACCATATGCTAACACATATGTAAGGAATCTAAATAATATATGGTTCTGATGAACCTAGGGGCAGGGCAGGAATAAAGATGCAGACGTAGAAAATGGACGTGAGGACATGGGGAGTGGGAAGGGGAATCTGGGACGAAGTGAGAGAGTGGCATTGACATATATACACTACCAAATGTAAAATAGATAGCTAGTGGGAAGCAGCTGCGTAGCACAGGGAGAGCAGCTCAGTGCTTTTTTACCACTTAGAGTGGTGGATAGGGAGCATGGGATAGAGGCTGAAGAGTGAAGGGATATGGGTTTATACGTATACATATATGTATACATATATGTATATATATATAGCTGATTATACTCCAATAAAGATGTAAAAATAATAATAAATATCTTTTAAAATTTTTAAAGATTTATGATGCACAGAGGGCTCTGCAAATTAAGGCAAATCCCTGAAGGAGGGAGGAAGTAACAGGGAGAGGGAGGAGAGAGAGCCTGGGAATACGTATATGACCGGAGCCCCCTGTGGGACTTTTTAATAGTGCCAGAAACAAAACAAAATTTCTTGCAGACCATGGGAGGAATAGGGTAGTGGAAGAGGAAGAGAAGGGTTAACAGTGTGCAGGTGAGGCTGCTAAGAGTGAGTTAAAATTGAGTTGCTAGAACAAATCTTTAAGTATAAAAAATAATCCTAATATTTGTATGGAACCACAAAAGACTCTGACGAGCAAAGCAATCTTGAGAAAGAACAAAGCTGGAGGTATCATGCGTCCTGATTTCAACCTACACTATAAAGATACAGCAAAGAAACAGTATAGTACTGGCACAAAAACAGACACATAGATCAGTGGAACAGAATAGATACACAGAAATAAACTCATACACGTATGGTCAATCTATGGCAAAGCAGGGAAGAATAAACAATGGGGAAATGACAATCTCTTCAATAAGTGATACAGGGAAACTGGAAATCTTCATTTAAAAAATGAAACTAGAACATTTTCTCATGCCATATACAAAACTAAACTCAGAATGGATTAAAGAATTTAATGTAAGACCTGAAACCATTAAAATCCTGGAAGAAAATATAGACAATTCTCTCTTCTGGATTAGTGTTAGTATTTTTTTTTGGATCTGTTTCCTCAGGCAAGGGCCACAAAAGCAAAATTAAACAAATGGGGTTAAATCAAACTTAAAATATTTCGCTCTGTGAAGAAAACCATCAACAAAATGAAAAGGAAACATACTAAATGGGAGAAGATATTTACAAATGATATGTCCAGTAAGGGATTATTATCCAAAATATTTGAAGAACTTATACAATTCAATAGCACAAAATAATTAAAAAACAAAAACAATCCAACGTAAAAATGGTCGTAGGACCTGAATAGACATTTTTCTGAGGAAGATATACAAATGGCCAACAGGCACATGAAAAGATGCTCAACATCACTGATCATTGGGGAAATGCAAATCAAAACCACAACGAGGAGTTGAGGAAGATGGCGGAAGAGTAAGTTGCGGAGATCAACTTCTTCCCCACAGATACATCAGAAATACATCTACACGTGGAACTGCTCCTATAGAACACCCACTGAACTTTTATAGAGTTGTATGTTTGTGTACATATGCATGAAAAAGGCCTGTGGGACATTTACCAACCTATAAACATTGCTCTTCTGGGCAGAGAGAAGATTGGATTAAGAGAAAAGGTGAAGAGTAACTTATTTTTACTTTAATATTTCTGTATTGTTTGACCATTTTACATTAAGCATAAATTTATTGTGTTATATTTTATGTAAACATACTTAAAAGACTTCATCTGGAAGAAGCCTTTTAATTCACAAATATATGTTGCAGTTTACTGTTTGCAGGCTAAGACCAAATACATTCTCAATAGCTTAAAACAGAGTTGGTGAGACCTTCAAAATGGCGGAGGAGTGAGACGTGGAGATCGCCTTCCTCCCCACAGATACATCAGAAATACATCTACACGTGGAACTGCTCCTATAGAACACCCACTGAACGCTGGCAGAAGACCTCAGACCTCCCAAAAGGCAAGAAACTCCCCACGTACCTGGGTAGGGCAAAAGAAAAAAGAATAAACAGAGACAAAAGAATAGGGACGGGACCTGCACCAGTGGGAGCGAGCTGTGAAGGAAGAAAGGTTTCCACACACTAGAAGCTCCTTCACGGGTGGAGACTGCAGGTGGCAGAGGGGGGAAGCTTTGGAGCCAAGGAGGAGAGCGCAGCAACAGGGGTGTGGAGGGCAAAGTGGAGAGATTCCCGCACAGAGGATCGGTGCCGACCGGCACTCGTGAGCCAGAGAGGCTTGTCTGCTCACCCTCTGGGGCGGGCGGGGGCTGGGAGCTGAGGCTTGGGCTCCGATCGGATCGCAGGGAGAGGACTGGTGGCGTGAACACAGCCTGAAGGGGTTAGTGCAACACGGCTAGCCAAGAGGGAGTCCGGGAAAAAGTCCGGACCTGCCGAAGAGGCAAGAGACTTTTTCTTGCCTCTTTCTTTCCTGGTGTGCGAGGAGAGGGGATTAAGAGCGCTACTTAAAGGAGCTCCAGAGACTGGGAGAGCCGCGACTAACAGCGCGGACACCAGAGATGGGTGTGGGACGCTAGGGTTGCTGCTGCCACCACCAAGGGGCCTGTGTGTGAGCACAGGTCACTCTCCACATCGCCCCTCCCGGGAGCTCGTGCAGCCCACCACTGCCGGGGTCCCGGGATCCAGGGACACCTTCCCCGGGAGAATGCGCGGCGCGCCTCGGGCCGGTGCAGCGTCACGCCGGCCTCTGCTGCTGCAGGCTCGCCCTGCATCCGTGCCCCTCCCACCGGACTGTGCCAGAGCCCCCGAATCAGCTGCTCCTTTAACCCCGTCCTGTCTGAGTGAAGGGCAGACACCCTCGGATGACCTACACGCAGAGGCGGGGCCAAGCAGGTCCAAAGCTGAACCCCAGGAGCTGTGCGAACAAAGAGGAGAGGGGGAGGCCTCTCCCAGCAGCCTCAGAAGCAGAGGATTAAAGCTCCACAATCAACTTGAAGTGCCCTGCATCTGTGGTATACCTGAATAGACAGCGAATCATCCCAAGTTGAGGAGGTGGACTTTGGGAGCAAGATATATTATTATTTTCCCCTTTTTCTCTTTTTGTGAGTGTGTATGTGTGTGCTGCTGTATGAGATTTTGTCTGTATAGCTTTGCTTTCACCATTTGTCCTAGGGTTCTGACCACCCCGATTTTTTTTTATAAAATTTTTCTTCTTAATAATTATTTTTTATTTTAATAACTATTTTATACTACTTTCTTTTGTCTTCTTCCTTTCTTTCTTCCTTTCTTTCTTCCCTGCTTCTTTCCTTTCTTCCTTCTTTCCTTCCTCCCTTCCTTCCTCCCTTCTTTCCTCCCTTCCTTCCTCCCTTCCTTCCTTAAGTATAATATATACACATTAACATAAGTCTCAAAAAATCCGTGTGGATGAAAGGCTCTTGGTGCTCCAGCCAGGAGTCAGTGCTGTGCCTTTGAGGTGGGAGAGCCAAATTGAGGACACTGGTCCACAAGGGACTTCCCAGATCCACAAAATATAAATGGCGAAAATTTCCCAGAGATCTCCATCTCAATGCCAAGACCCAGTTTCACTCAACGACCAGCAAGCTACAGTGCTAGACACGCTATGACAAACAACTAGCAAGACAGGGACACAGCCCCACCCATTAGCAGAGAGGCTGCCTAAAATCATAAACAGGCTACAGACACCCCAAAACACACCACCAGAAGTGGACCTGCCCACCAGAAAGACAAGGTCCAGCCTCATCCACCAGAATATAGGCACTAGTCCCCCCAACAAGGAAACCTACTCAACCCACTGACCCAACCTTAGTCACTGGGGACAGTCACCAAAAACAACGGGAACTACGAACCTGCAGCCTGCAAAAGGAGACCCGAAACACAGTAAGATAAGCAAAAAGAGAAGACAGAAAAACACACAGAAGATGAAGGAGCAAGGTAAAAACCCACCACACCTAACAAATGAACAGGAAATAGGCAGTCTATCTGAAAAACAATTCAGAATAATGATAGTAAAGATGATCCAAAATCTTGGAAATAGAATAGACAAATTGCAAGAAACATTTAACAAGCACCTAGAAGAAATAAAGAGGAAGCAAGCAATGATAAGCAACACAATAAATGAAATTTAAAATACTCTAGAAGGGATCAATAGCAGAATAACTGAGGCAGAAGAACGGATAAGTGATCTGGAAGATAAAATAGTGGAAATAACT
>NC_041234.1:50180416-50182608 GCF_002837175.3 Physeter macrocephalus | reverse complement strand
TTATAGGACATTCCATCCAAAAACAACAGAATACACATTTTTCTCAAGTGCTCATGGAACATTCTCCAGGATAGATCTTATCTTGGGTCACAAATCTAGCCTTGGTAAATTTAAGAAAATTGAAATCGTATCAAGTATCTTTTCCGACCACAACACTATGAGACTAGATATCAATTACAGGAAAAGATCTGTAAACAATACAAACACATGGAGGCTGAACAATACACTACTTAATAACGAAGTGGTCACTGAAGAAATCAAAGAGGAAATCAATAAATACTGAGAAGCAAATGACAATGGAGACACGATGACCCAAAACCTATGGGATGCAGCAAAAGCAGTTATAAGAGCGAAGTTCATAGCAATACAATCCTTCCTTAAGAAACAGGAAACATCTCGAATAAACAACCTAACTTTGTACCTAAAGCAATTAGAGAAAGAAGCACAAAAACTCCCAAATTTAGCAGAAGGAAAGAAATCATAAAGATCAGATCAGAAATAATTTGAAAAAGAAATGAAAGAAATGATTGCAAAGATCAGTAGAACTAAAAGCTGGTTCTTTGAGAAGGTAAACAAAATTGAGAAACCATTAGCCAGACTCATCAAGAAAAAAAAGGGAGAAGACTCAAATCAATAGAATTAGAAATGAAAAAGGAGACGTAAAAATGGACACTGCAGAAATACAAAAGATTATTAGAGATTACTACAAGCAACTCTATGCCAATAAATTGATAAACCATTAGCCAGACTCATCAAGAATAAAAGGGAGAAGACTCAAATCAATAGAATTAGAAATGAAAAAGGAGATGTAACAACTGACACTGCAGAAATACAAAAGATTATTAGAGATTACTACAAGCAACTGTATGCCAATAAAATGGACAACCTGGAAGAAATGGACAAATTCTTAGAAATGCACAAGCTGCCGAGACTGAACCAGGAAGAAATAGAAAATATGAACAGGCCAATCACAAGCACTGAAATTGAAACTGTGATTAAAAATCTTCCAACAAACAAAAGCCCAGGACCAGATGGCCTCACAGGCAAATTCTATCAAACATTTAGAGAAGAGCTAACACCTATCCTTCTCAAACTCTTCCAAAAGATAGCAGAGGGAGGAACACTCCCAAACTCATTCTATGAGGCCACCATAACCGTGATACCAAAACCAGACAAAGACAGCATAAAGAAAGAAAACTACAGGCCAATATCACTGAGGAACATAGATGCCAAAATCCTCAACAAAATACTAGCAAACAGAATCCAACAGCTCATTAAAAGGATCATACACCATGATCAAGTGGGGTTTCTCCCAGGAATTCAAGGATTCTTCAATATATGCAAATCAATCAACGTGATACACCATATCAACAAACTGAAGAAGAAAAACCATATGATCATCTCAATAGATGCAGAGAAAGCTGTTGACAAAATTCAACACCCAGTTATGATAAAAACCCTGCAGAAAGTAGGCATAGAGGGAACTTTCCTTAACATAATAAAGGCCATATATGACAAACCCACAGCCAGCATTGTTCTCAATGGTGAAAAACTGAAACCATTTCCACTAAGATCAGGAACAAGACAAGGTTGCCCACTCTCACCACTCTTATTCAACATAGTTTTGGAAGTTCTAGCCACAGCAATCAGAGAAGAAAAAGAAATAAAAGGAATCCAAATAGGAAAAGAAGAAGTAAAGCTGTCACTATTTGCAGATGACATGATATTATACATAGAGAATCCTAAGGATGCTACCAGAAAACTACTAGAGCTAATCAATGAATTTGGCAAAGTAGCAGGATACAAAATTAATGCACAGAAATCTCTGGCATTCTTATACACTAATGATGAAAAATCTGAGAGTGAAATTAAGAAAACACTCCCATTTACCATTGCAACAAAAAGAATAAAATATCTAGGAATAAACCTACCTAAGGAGACAAAAAACTTGTATGCAGAAAACTATAAGACACTGATGAAAGAAATTAAAGATGATACAAATAGGTGGAGAAATATACCATGTTCTTGGATTGGAAGAATCAACATTGTGAAAATGACTCTACTACCCAAAGCAATCTACAGATTCAATGCAATCCCTATCAAACTACCACTAGCATTTTTTACAGAACTAGAAAAAAAAATTTCACAATTTGTATGGAAACACAAAAGACCCCAAATAGCAAAAGCAATCT
>NC_041234.1:50167612-50179762 GCF_002837175.3 Physeter macrocephalus | reverse complement strand
CACTATAAAACTCTTAGAGGAAAACCTAGGCAGAACACTCTATGACATAAATCACAGCAAGATCCTTTTTCACCCATCTCCTAGAGAAATGGAAATAATAACAAAAATAAACAAATGGGACCTAATGAAACTTAAAAGCTTTGCACAGCAAAGGAAACCATAAACAAGACCAAAAGACAACCCTCAGAATGGGAGAAAATAGTTGCAAATGAAACAACTGAGAAATGATTAATCTCCAAAATTTATAAGCAACCCATGCAGCTCAATAACAAAAAAGCAAACAACCCAATCCAAAAATGGGCAGAAGCCCTAAATAGACATTTCTCCAAAGAAGATATACAGATTGCCAACAAACACATGAAAGAATGCTCAACATCATTTATCATTAGAGAAATGCAAATCTAAACTACAGTGAGGTATCATCTCAGACCGTCAGAATGGCATGCAACAAAAAATCTAGAAACAATAATTGCTGGAGAGGGTGTGGAGCAAAGGAAATATTCTTGCACTGTTGGTGGGAATTTAAATTGATACAGCCACTATGGAGAACAGTATTTAGGTTCCTTTAAAAAGTAAAAATATAACTACCATATGACCCAGCAATCCCACTACTGGGCATATACCCTGAGAAAACCATAATTCAAAAAGAGTCATGTACCAATACGTTCATTGCAGCTCTATTTACAGTAGGCAGGACATGGAGGCAACCTAAGTGTCCATCAACGGATTAATGGATAAAGAAGATGTGGCACATATATACAGTGGAATATTACTCAGCCATAAAAAGAAACAAAATTGAGTTATATGTAGTGAAGTGGATGGACCTAGAGTCTGTCATACAGAGTGAAGTAAGTCAGAAAGATAAAATCAAATACCCTATGCTAACACATATTTATGAAATCTAAGAAAAAAAAAGGTCATGAAGAACATAGGCGTAAGATGGGAATAAAGACACAGACCTACTGGGGAATGGACTTGAGGATATGGGGAGGGGGAGGGGTAAGCTGTGACGGGGTGGGAGAGTGCCATGTACATATATACACTACCAAACATGGAATGGATGGCTGGTGGGAAGCAGCCGCATAGCACAGGGAGATCAGCTCGGTGGTTTGTGACCGCCTGGAGGGGTGGGATGGGAATTGTGGGAGGGAAGGAGATGCAGGCAGGAGGAGATATGGGAAAGTATGTGTGTTTGCGTGGCTGATTCACTTTGTTGTAGAGCAGAAGCTAGCACATCATTGTGAATCAATTGTACTCCAATAAAGATGTTAAAAAAACACACACAATGAGATATCACCTCTCACCTGTCAGAATGACCTTTATCAAAAAGATAAGAAATAACTAGTGCTGGTAAGGATGTGGAAAATAGGAAATGCTTACTCACTGTTAGTGGGAATGTAAATCGGTACAGTCACAATGGAAAACATTACAGAAGTTCCTAAAACAATTAAAAATAGAACTATTATATCATCCAGAAATTCACTTCTGGTTTTTTATCTAATGAAAACACTAATTTGAAAAGATATATGCACCCCAATGTTCATAGCAGCATTATTTGCAATAGCAAAATATGGATGTGTGCATCAACAGATGAATGAGTAAAGAAGCTGTGGTATGTATACACACAATGGACTATTACTCAACCACAAAACAAATGAAATCTTGCCATTTACAATAACATGAATGGACCTAGATGGTATTATGCTAAGTGAAATAAGTCAGACAGAGAAAGACAAATACTGTATTATTTCACTTATATGTGGAATCTAAAAAACAAAACAAATGAGCAAACAGAAACATATCAGGTCCAGAGAACAAACTGGTGGTTTGTTCAGAGGGAAGGGGGGGATGGGCAAAATAGGTGAAGGGGATTAACAGATACTAAATTCCAGTTATAAAATAAGTAAGTCATGGAGATGTAATATACAGCATATGGAATATAGTTGATAAATTTGTAATAACTTTGTATGGTGACAGATGGTAACTAGACTTATCATGGTGATAATGATGTAATGTATAAAAATATTGAATCACTATATTGTACACCTGAAACTAATATAATATTGTGAGTCCATTATACTTCAATTTTTTTAAAAGTGAGTTGCTAAGAATGAGTAATGTCCTGAGATAAGACATCAGGTGGCATTATCTAGGAAAGTGTCACATGTGAACCAATTTACCTCCAGGGCTTCTAATCATTCAAGTTTCTTTAATATCTGGGGGGACAGAGTGACCAGTATAACAGGGGCTGTGGCCATGGCAAAATCAAAATAATGGTCTCAGTGGTGAAGATTTTATTTCCTTGATTTTATGGACTGTAATCACTCTTAGTGAGAAAAGATGCCCTGTTTGATTTTGGAAGGGTCCTCAGGAATTAAAATAACCTGAGATCCTGTGTCAGTAAGGCCAGAAAGTGTTGAGTACAGTTGACCCTTGAGCAATGTGGGTTTGAACTGGGCAGGTCCACTAATATGAGGATTTTTTTCAATAAATATATACTACAGTAGTAACAGAATCGGTGGTTGGTTGAATCTACAGATGCAGCACCACGCTTTCAAAGGGCCAGAGAGCCGACTGTAAAGTTATACACAGATTTTTGACTGCATGAGGGTCAGTGTCCCTAACCACTAAGTTGTTCAAGGGTCAACTGTATTATGATGAAACATGGACAACCAGGGTTGTATGTGGCCATGTGACCGCAGAGGTGTCTGGGGCATCAAAGGACTGCTGAGTATGTATTATAGGGAACTGGGGGTTACCATTGACAAAGGTTGGGGAAGCTAGAGAGACCATTTCATGGGAGAGCTATTGAGAATTAAAGACCCAGGGTTTCCCCCAGAAATGGCTGTTTGTCCAATAAGAACATTAGGGACAACCTGTAATTCGGGGGAATCACCCTAAGAAATAGCTGCTTAGTATCTACGTTTAAGAGTAATGCCTGGACCTAGGAAGAGCATTCTTCTCTCCAGATGTTCATTGAGGTAGTAGACCCATTAGTCTATAATAATTTTGCATAACAGTTGTCTGCCTTCTTCTAATTAGGCCCAGCTGCTAAGGGCTCTAACATTAAGTACCACAGTGATAGGGTGGAATATCCTCAAGGCCATAAATACTCAATGTAAGAGGGGGAAATATAGGGTGCTCTTTTGTGAATATTGTATGCTGGGAGGGCCACTTTTAGAGGTCACTTAGGACTCTCAATAGATTGTTAACCATGGGGCCACACAAAATACAATTTGGTGGATCTTGGGATGGGACAAGTTTAGCTCAGGGTTATTGTTGAAAAGGCATAATAACCAAACAGCCCCTTTTTCATCCTCTGACTGCATGTAATCCTTAATTAAAATTTGAATTTCCAATTGGGGAAGATTGTGAGTTTCATTTTGAATTTCCATTTCTTGCACTCGAGTATGGTTTTGTGGGTGATTATGGTGTAAATCAATCAATGTAATTCATCAAATTAACAGACTGAAGAAGAAAAACTAAATGATTATGTCAGTTGATGCAATAAAAGCATTTCAAAATTCAACATCTATTATAAGTAATAACTCTCAGCAACCTAGGAGCATAAGGGAATGTTCTCAATGTGATAAAGGTCATCTACAAAAATCCAGCAACAAATATCATACTTTATGATGAAAAGTTGAATGCTTTTCCCTTAAAATTGGGAAAAAGGAAAAGAAGTCCACTCTTACCACTCTTATTCAATATCATACTGGCTGTCCTAGACAATATAATGAAGCAAGAAAAAGAAATTAAAAAGCCTACAGATTGGAAAGCAAGAAACAAAACTGCTGCTGTTTTTAGACCTCATGATTGTCCATGTAGAGAATCCCAAGAAATCCACATAAAACATTTAGAACTAAAACATGAGTTTAGCAATATCACAGGGTATATGGTCAACACAAAAAATTTAATTTTATTTCTATATACAAACAATGAACAATCAGAAGCCAAAGGATTAAAAAGAATATCATTTATAATATCTCCAGAAAATGAAATATTAGTTATACAACTAACAAAACATGTACAAGATTTGTATGCTGAAAAACCTAAATAAAGGGAGAGACATACCATGTTTGTTCATTGGAAGATTCAATATAGTTAAGAAGTCAATTTTCCCTAAATTTATTTATAGATGTAATGCCAGCATTTTTGTAGATATAGATAAGCTGATTCTAAAAGTTACATAAAAATGCAAAGGAAATAAAGTAGCCATTCTTCTTGAAGAAGAAGAATAAACACTGTAATCACACTATCTGGTTTTAAGAATTACTATAGAGCTACAGTAAGCAAGACAATGTGGTATCAGCAAAAGGATAAACATATAGATCAATGGGAAAGAGTAAAGAGTTCAAAAATAGGCCCACACAAATATGTCGATCACTTTTTGACAAAGATGCTAAAGCAATTCAATTGAAGAAAGAATAGTCTTTTCAACAATGATGTTTCAACAGTCGAATATCCATATGCAAAAATAAATAAACCTCACCTTGAACCTCACATTATACAAAATTAATTCAAAGTGGATAATAGTGTAAAATCTAAAACTGTAAATCTCATAGAAGAAATATAGGAGACAAGCTTTATGACAATGAGTTAGGCAAAAAGTTCTTACATACGACTCCAAAAGCATGATCCATAAAAGAATAAATTGGTAGATTGAACTCTATCCAAATTAAAATCTTGTGCTTTTTAAAGGACCCTGTGAAGAGAATGAAAAGACAAGCCACAGACTGGGAGAAAATATTTACAAAACACATGTTTGATAAAGGATGTGTATACAGAATATATAAAGAACTCTCAAAAGTCAATAATAAGAAAACAAACAACCAATTTTAAAATGCACAAACTCTTTGAACAGACGTTTCACCAAAAAAAAACATGGATGTCAGTAAGTACATAAAAAAGTGTTTGTTAAGTAAATGCTGATTGAAACAACAATGAGATACTAAGATGAGGAGAAACTGTAAGTCTCATATGCTGCTGCTGTGAGTGTAAAATAGTACAACCACTTTGGAAAACAGTTTGGTAGTTTCTTTAAAAGTTGAACATACACCTACCATATGATCCAGCCATTCTACTCCTAGAGAAATGAAGGCACATATCCATATAATGATTTATATATGAATGTTCATAGCTGCTTTATTGATAATAGCTGAAAACTGGAAACAACCTCTTACTGAGATGCCCTACAGTTCTCCACAGTGGATGTTCTCCTTTGTTGCAACCAGCAATAAACCAACTTTGTTCAAAACTATAAGAGTCCTTTCACTGATCTTTGCCTAGAAGGTATTTACACAAATGGAGTTTCCCCCCACGATTCAGCTGAAGTACTCACTGAGTTGGACCAAGGTTCTCAACTCAATAATATGCACATCTGAGACTCTTTATATCTCTTCCTTTTCAAAGTGCCATCCTACCCATGGCTCATAGAAAGTTCATGCTGAATAAAGTTCTGATCATCTGTTGAATCCCTTCTTTGTTGAGTTCATTTTTTTCCCCTAGGAATAAGGTCTCTTGGGATTTATTTGATTATTGATCAGATTTATGTAGCTCCCTGGGAAAATTGTTTTCTGGCCTTCTAACAGCTTCTTTTATGGTCTATCTGTTTGCGTAGTGTCTTAAGTGTCGTTTGTCTATGAGATGAAAAGTCAATAGAAATCTTTATGGGCACTAACCAGATACGTCTGTCCTTAAGCCAGTCCCGGGGGTGGAGGAGCACAGGAGGTCTCCTCAGACCTATGCTTTTAGACATATGTTGCCTCAAGTCACCATAGCAAAACACTATAAAGACTTCTCCTCAGTCTTGTCTCTGTGTCCTTGAAAACTGCTTTGTTTAGGTTCACCTGCCCAGGATCAGGAGATTTTGTGTGGCCCCTGATTGGTGAAAACTGACCTTTCACCAAGTTTCAGAGACACCAAGTTAAACAAGCATTATCTTTATGTATCCTTTTTCTCATGGGGTCACCTTAATCTAAAACTGCATTTCTTTTCAGCCAAATACCTCTTTCCTTTATGTTTTCTCATTGTAATGCTAATTGGTATACTTGTCTCTAACTAGCACAATTTCACTAGGGATAAATTTAAATTGCTGAAGACTTTTTTTTGCCTCTCACTGTTGTGGCCTCTCCCTGTTGTGGAGCACAGGCTCCGGACGCGCAGGCTCAGCAGCCATGGCTCACGGGCCTAGCTGCTCCGCGGCATGTGGGATCTTCCCGGACCGGAGCACGAACCCGTGTCCCCTGCATCGGCAGGCAGACTCTCAACCACTGCGCCACCAGGGAAGCCCTGCTGAAGACTTTTGTGGGACTTTTGACATGAAGCAGATCTTTTCCTTTGAGAGGCATCATTAAAAAATAAGTGGAAAAAATCCTCATGAGGAGATAGATTTTCCTAGTTGTCTAAAAGAAAGAACTTTTTGTTTAATATAGGAGGCAGTTCCTTTATTTCCATCACTTGGGGGATTAATAAGTGCTGGCTTTTTAAATTAAAGACTTTATTTTTCAAAGTATTTTTTAAGTTCACAGCAAAACTGAGAGAAAGGTATAAAGATTTCCCATATGCCCTATCTCCCCACACGTAAAGCTTCCTCAATTTGTAACATTCCCCACCAATGTGGTACATTGATGAACCTACACTAACACATCATAATCACTCAAAATCCATAGTTTACATTAGGTTCACTCTGGTGTTGTACATTTTATGGACTTAGAATTTATCCATCATTATACTGTCATACAAAGTATTTTCACTGTCCCAAAATTCTCTGTAATCTATCTATTTATCCCTACATCCCTCCTGACACCCAATCCCTAGCAACCACTGAGCTTTTTACTGTCTCCATAGTTTTGCATTTTCCAGAATGTTATACACAATGACCCTTGAACAACATGGGTTTTTTTGAACTGCGTGGATCCACTTATACATGGATTTTTTTCAATAAATATATATTGCAGTACTACACCATCTGAAGTTGGTTGAATATGTGGGTGCAAACCACTGATACAGAAGGCCAACTGTAAAGTTATATGTAGATTTTTGACAGCTCAGGGGTCGGCTCCTCTAACCACCTCTATGTTCAAGGGTCAACTATAGTTGGAACCAAACAGTATGTAGCCTTTTCAGATTGACTTCTTTCACTTTGTAATATGCATTTAAGGTTACTCCATATCTTTTCATGGCTTGATAGCTCATTTATTTTTAGTGTTCAATAATATTCCATTATCTGGGTGTAGCTCAGTGTATTTATTCATTTACCTACTGAAGGACATCTTTGTTTCTTCCAAGTTTTGACAATTATAAATAAAGCTACTATAAACATCTGTGTGCAAGTTTTTGTGTGGGGATAAGTTTTCAGCTCCTTTGGGTAAATACCAAGGAATGAGATTTCTAGATCATATGGTAAGAGTATATTTAGTTTTGTAGGAAACTGACAAATGGCCTTCCAAAGTGGCTGTAACATTTTGCTTTCCCACCAGAGATGAATGAGAGTTCCTGTTGTTCCACATCCTTGCCAGGATTTGATGATGTCAGTGTTTGGATTTTGGTCATTCTAAAAGGTGTGTAGTAGTATCTCATTGTTGTTGCTTTTGCTTTTTTTAATTGAAGTACAGTTGATTTACAATATTGTGTTAGTTTCATGTGTATAGCATAGTGATTCAGTTATTTTTGCAGATTATATTCCATTTAGATTATTAAAAGATATTGAATATAATTCCCTGTGCTATACAGTAAATCTTTTTGCTTATCTATTTTATGTATAGTAAGTTGTATCTGTTAATCACATACTGCAATCTGTCCCTCACTCCCTCCCTCTCCTCTTTGGTAACAATAACTTTGTTTTCTGTGTCTTTGAGTCTATTTCTGTTTTGTATATAGACTTATTTGTATAATTTTTTAGATTCCACATATAAGTGATATCATATAGTATTTGTCTGACTTATTTTACTAAGCATAATATTCTCTACGTCCATCCTTGTTGCTGCAAATGGCAATATCTCATTCTTTTTAATGGTTGAGTAATATTCCATTTTATATATATATATATATATATATATATATATGCCACATCTTGTTAAGCTAATCATCTGTTGATGGACACTTGGGTTGTTTCCTTGTCTTGGCTATTGTAAATAGTGCTGCTATGAACAGTGGGGTGAATGTATCTTTTCGAATCAGAGTTTTCATTTTTTCCAGATACTCTATACCCAGGAGCAGAATTGCTGGATCATATGGTAGCTCTAATTTTAGTTTTTAAAGAAACTGCTATACTGTTTTCCACAGTGGTTGTGCCAATTTACATTCCCACCAACAGTGTACGAGGGTTCCTTTTCCCCCACACCCTCTCAAACATTTATGATTTGTAGACTTGTTTGTTTCACTTCACAGGTCACTTTTTTATTATATTTAATTTTTTTATTTTATATTGGAGTATAGTTGATTAAGAATGTTATGTTAATTGCAGGTGTACAGCAAAGTTATACATATACTTATATCCATTCTTTTTCAATTTTTTTTCCCATTTAGGTTATTACAGAATATTGAGCAAAGTCGTCTCTGCTGTATAGTAGGTCCTTGTTGGTTATCTATTTTAAATTTAGCTGTGTGTACATGTCAATCCGAAACTCGCAATCTTTCCCTCCCACCAACCCTTCCCCCCTGGTAACCATAAGTTCATTCTCTCGAAGTCTGTGACTCTGTTTCTGTTTTGTAAATCATTTGTATCATTTTTTTTAGTTTCCACATATAAGTGATATTATATGATATTTGTCTTTCTCTGTCTGACTTACTTCACTTAGTATGATAATCTCCAGATCCATCCATGTTACTGCAATGGCATTATTTCATTCTTTTAAATGGCTGAGTAATATTCCATTGTATATATGTACCATATCTTCTTTATCCATTTCTCTGTCAATGGACATTTAGGTTGCTTCCATGTCTTGGCTATTGTAAGCAGCGCTGCAATGAACATTGGGGTGCGTGTATCCTTTTGAACCATGTTTTTCTTTGGATATATGCCCAGGAGTGGGATTGCTGGATCATATAGTAACTCTACTTTTAGTTTTTTAAGGAACCTCCATAGTGTTGCGGAGCACAGGCTCCGGACGCGCAGGCTCAGCGGCCATGGCTCACGGGCCCAGCCGCTCCGCGGCATGCGGGATCCTCCCAGACCAGGGCGCGAACCCGGTTCCCCTGCATCGGCAGGCGGACGCGCAACCACTGCGCCACCAGGGAAGCCCGAGGATGGCCATTCTGACTGGTGTGGGCTGATACCTCACTGTGGTTTTGATTTGCATTTCTCTAATAATTAGCAATGTTGAGCATCTTTTCATGTGCCTCCTGGCCCTCTGTATGTCTTTTATGGAAAAATGTCTATTTAGGTCTTCTGCCCACTTTTTATTGGGTTGTGTGTTTTTTTTGTTATTGAATTGTATGCGCTGTTTGTAAATTTTTGATATTAACCCCTTATCAGCCATATAATTTGCAAATATTTTCTCCCATTCTGTAGTTATCTTTTTGTTTTGCTGGTGGTTTCCTTTGCGGTGCAAAAGCTTTTAAGTTTGATTAGGTCCGATTTGTTTATTTTTGCTTTTATTTCATTTGCCTTGGGAGATTGATCTAAGAAAATATTACTAAGATTTATTTTGCAATAAATAAAGAATATTTTGCCTATGTCTTCTAGGAGTTTTATGGTATCATGTCTTACATTTAGGTCTTTAAACCATTTTGAGCTTATACAGTGTGAGGGAATGTTCTAATTTCACTGATTTACATGTAGCTGTCCAGCTTTCCCAACACCACTTTCTAAAGAGGCTGTCTTTCCTCTATTGTATATTCTTGCCTCCTTTGTTGTACATTAATTGACTGTAGGTGCATGGGATTATTTCCTGCCTCTCTATTCTGTTCCATTTATCTATATGTCTGTTTCTTTGCCAATATCACACTGTTTTGATTACTGTAGCTTTGTACTATAGTCTGAAGTCTTGAAGGGTTATATCTCCAGTTTTGTTTATTTTTCTCAGGATTGTTTTGACAATTCTGAGTCTTTTGTGGTTCCATATAAATTTTAGGATTATTTGTTCTAGTTCTGTGAAAAATGGCATGGGTATTTTGATAGAGATTGCATTAAATATGGAGATTGCTTTGAGTAGTATTGACATTTTTTAAATATTAATTCTTCCAATCCAAGAGCACAGGATAACTTTCCATTTATTTGAATCATCTTCAATTTCCTTTATCAATGTTTTATAGATTTCAGCATATAATCTTTCACCTCTTTGGTCAAGTTTATTCCTAGGTATTCAAATTTTTGATGCTATTTTAATCAGGATTTTTTTTAAACTTTCACTATTTGATATTTTATTGTTAGTGTATAGAAATGCAACAGGTTTCTGTATATTAAGCTTGTATCCTGCTACCCTGCTGAACTCATTTATTAGTTCTAACTGTTTTTGTGTGGAGACTTTAGGGTTCTCTATACAGAGTATCATATCATCCACAAATAGTGACGGTTTTACCTCTTTTCCCTTCCAATTTGTTATCTCATTGTTGTCGGTTTTTTCTTTGCTTTATTGTTATGATTAACACACAATATTATAGTTTCACGTGTACGACATAATGATTCAATATTTTTACATAGTATGAAATAATCACAATAAGTTCACTTACCATCTGTCACTGTAAAAAGTTCTTACAATAATTTTGATGGAATATTCCCTATGAGTACTTTACCTCCCCATGAATTAGTTATTTTATAAATGGAAGTTGGTAACTCTTAATCCCTTCACCCATTTCATTGTCCCCCACTCCTCTCCCCTCTGGCAACCACCAGTTTGTACTCTGTATCTGTGAGTCTGTTTCTGTTTTGTTTTGTTTGTTCATTTGTTTTGCTTATTAGATTCCACATATTAGTGAAATCACACAGTATTTGTCTTTTCTGTTTGGCTTATTTAACTTAGCATAATGCCCTCTAGATCCATCAATGTTGTCACAAATGGCAATATTACATTTTTATGGCTGAATAATATTCCATTGTATATACATACCACCGGTTCTTTAGGCACTCATTTATCAATGAACACTGTTTGTTTCCATATACTAGATATTGAACATTGGTGTACATACACATTTTCAAATTAGTGTTTTTGTTTTCTTGGGATAAATAGCCAGAGGGGAAATTGCTGGTTCTTTTTTTTTTTTAACATCTTTATTGGAGTATAATTGCTTTACAATGCTGTGTTAGTTTCTGCTTTACAACAAAGTGAATCAGTTATACATATACATATGTTCCCATATCTCTTCCTTCTTCAGTCTCCCTCCCTCCCACTCCCCCATCCCACACCTCTAGGTGGTCACAAACCACTTAGCTAATCTCCCTGTGCCATGCGGCTGCTTCCCACTAGCTATCCACCCTACATTTGGTAGTGTATATATGTCCATGCCACTCTCTCACTTCATCACAGTTTACCCTTCCCTCTCCCCATATCCTCAAGTCCATGCTCTAGTAGGTCTGTTTTATTCCCGTCCTACTGTTAGTCTCTTCATGACATTAATTGTTCTTAGATTCCATATATATATATGTTAGCATACGGTATTTGTTTTTCTCCTTCTGGCTTACCTCACTCTGTATGAAAGACTCCAGGTCCATCCACGTCACTACAAATAACGCAGTTTCTTTTTTTTTTATGGCTGAGTAATATTCCATTGTATATATGTGCCACATCTTCTTTATCCATTCATCTGTTGAAGGACACTTAGGTGGCTTCCATGTCCTGGCTACTGTAAATAGAGCTACAATGAACATTTTGCTACATGATTCTTTTTGAATTATGGTTTTCTCAGGGTATATGCCCAGTAGTGGGATTGCTGGGTCGTACGGTAGTTCTATTTGTAGTTTTTTAAGGAACCTCCATGCTGTTCTCCATACTTCTTTGGAGAAATGTCTATTTAGGTCTTCTGCCCATTTTTGGATTGGGTTGTTTGTTTTTTAGTTATTGAGCTGCAAGTGTTGCTTATAAATTTTGGAGATTATTCCTTTGTGAGTTGCTTCATTTGCAACTATTTTCTCCCATTCTGAGGGTTGTCTTTTGGTCTTCTTTATGGTATCCTTTGCTGTGCAAAAGCTTTTAAGTTTCATTAGGTCCC
>NC_041234.1:50163516-50167455 GCF_002837175.3 Physeter macrocephalus | reverse complement strand
CTTATTGAAGAGGCTGTCTTTTTTCCACTGTATATTCTTGCCTCCTTTATCAAAGATAAGGTGACCATATGTGTGTGGGTTTATCTCTGGGCTTTCTATCCTGTTTCATTGATCTATATTTCTGTTTTTGTGCCAGTACCATACTGTCTTGATTACTGTAGCCTTGTAGTATAATCTGAAGTCAGGGGGCCTGATTCCTCCAGCTCCATTTTTCGTTCTCAAGATTGCTTTGGCTATTCGGGGTGTTTTGTGTTTCCATACAAAATATGAAATTTTTTGTTCTAGTTCTGTAAAAATTGTCAGTGTTAGTTTGATAGGGATTGCAATGAATCTGTAGATTGCTTTGGGTAGTAGAGTCATTTTCACAATGTTGATTCTTCCAATCCAAGAACATGGTATATTTCTCCACCTATTTGTATCATCTTTAATTTCTTTCATCAGTGTCTTATAGTTTTCTGCATACAAGTTTTTTGTCTCCTTAGGTAGGTTTATTCCTAGATATTTTATTCTTTTTGTTGCAATGGTAAATGGGAGTGTTTTCTTAATTTCACTCTCAGATTTTTCATCATTAGTGTATAAGAATGCCAGAGATTTCTGTGCATTAATTTTGTATCCTGCTACTTTGCCAAATTCATTGATTAGCTCTAGTAGTTTTCTGGTAGCCTCCTTAGGATTCTCTATGTATAGTATCATGTCATCTGCAAACAGTGACAGCTTTACTTCTTCTTTTCTGATTTGGATTCCTTTTATTTCTTTTTCTTCTCTGATTGCTGTGGCTAGAACTTCCAAAACTATGTTGAATAAGAGTGGTGAGAGTGGGCAACCTTGTCTTGTTCCTGATCTTAGTGGAAATGGTTTCAGCTTTTCACCATTGAGGACGATGCTGGCTATGCATTTGTCATACATGGCCTTTATTATGTTGAGGAAAGTTCCCTGTATGCCTACTTTCTGCAGGGTTTTTGTCATAAATGGGTGTTGAATTTTGTCAAAAGCTTTCTCTGCATCTATTGAGATGATCATACGGTTTTTCTCCTTCAGTTTGTGATAATGGTGTATCGCGTTGATTGATTTGCATATGTTGAAGAATCCTTGCATCCTGGAATAACCCCCACTTGATCAAGGTGTATGATCCTTTTAAGGTGCTGTTGGATTCTGTTTGCTAGTATTTTGTTGAGGATTTTTGCATCTATGTTCATCAGTGGTAGTGGCCTGTATTTTTCTTTCTTTGTGACATCTTTGTCTGGTTTTGGTATCAGGGTGATGGTGGCCTCATCAAATGAGTTTGGGAGTGTTCCTCCCTCTGCTGTCTTTTGGAAGAGTTTGAGATTGATAGGTGTTAGCTCTTCTCTAAATGTTTGATAGAATTCACATGTGAAGCCATCTGGTCCTGGGCTTTTTTTTGTTGGCAGATTTTTAATCACAGTTTCAATTTCAGTGCTTGTGATTGGTCTGTTCATATTTTCTATTTCTTCCTGGTTCAGTCTCAGCAGCTTGTGCATTTCTAAGAATTTGTCCATTTCTTCCAGGTTGTCCATTTTATTGGCATACAGTTGCTTGTAGTAATCTCTAATAATCTTTTGTATTTCTGCAGTGTCAGTTGTTACATCTCCTTTTTCATTTCTAATTCTATTGATTTGAGTCTTCTCCCTTTTATTCTTGATGAGTCTGGCTAATGGTTTATCAATTTTATTTATCTTCTCAAAGAACCAGCTTTTAGTTTTATTGATCTTTGCTATTGTTTCCTTCATTTCTTTTTCATTTATTTCTGATCTGATCTTTATGATTTCTTTCCTTCTGCTAAATTTGGGGTTCTTTTTTTCTTCTTTCTCTAGTTGCTTTAGGTGCAAAGTTAGGTTGTTTATACGAGATGTTTCCTGTTTCTTAAGGTAGGATTGTATTGCTATAAACTTCCCTCTTAGAACTGCTTTTGCTGCATCCCATAGGTTTTGGGTCGTCGTGTCTCCATTGTCATTTGTTTCTAAGTATTTTTTGATTTCCTCTTTGATTTCTTCAGTGATCACTTCGTTATTAAGTAGTGTATTGTTTAGCCTCCATGTGTTTGTATTTTTTACAGATCTTTTCCTGTAATTGATATCTAGTCTCATAGCGTTGTGGTCAGAAAAGATACTTGATATGATTTCAATTTTCTTAAATTTGCCAAGGCTAGATTTGTGACCCAATATATGATCTATCCTGGAGAATGTTCCATGAGCACTTGAGAAAAATGTGTATTCTGTTGTTTTTGGATGGAATGTCCTATAAATATCAATTAAGTCCATCTTGTGTAATGTATCATTTAAAGCTTGTGTTTCCTTATTTATTTTCATTTTGGATGATCTGTCCATTGGTGAAAGTGGGGTGTTAAAGTCCCGTACTATGATTGTGTTACTGTCGATTTCCCCTTTTATGGCTGTTAGTATTTGCCTTATGTATTGAGGTGCTCCTGTGTTGGGTGTGTCAGTATTTACAAATGTTATATCTTCTTCTTGGATCGATCCCTTGATCATTAATAAGTGTGCTTCTTTGTCTCTTGTAATAGTCTTTATTTTAAAGTTGATTTTATCTGATATGAGAATTGCTACTCCAGCTTTCTTTTGATGTTCATTTGCATGGAGTATCTTTTTCCATCCCCTCACTTTCAGTCTGTATGTGTCCCTAGGTCTGAAATGGGTCTCTTGTACACAGCATATATACGTGTCTTGTTTTTGTATCCATTCAGCTAGTCTGTCTTTTGGTTGGAGCATTTAATCCATTTACATTTAGGGTACTTATCGATATGTCTGTTCCTGTTACTATTTTGGGTTTGTTATTGTAGGTCTTTTCCTCCTCTTGGGTTTCCTGCCTAGAGAAGTTCCTCTAGCATTTGTTGTAAAGCTGGTTTGGTCTTGCTGAATTATCCTAGCTTTTGCTTCTCTGTAAAGTTTTTGATTTCTCCATCAAATCTGAATGAGATCCTTGCTGGGTAGAGTAATCTTGGTTGTAGGTTTTTTTCCTTCTTCACTTTTAATATGTCCTGCCACTCCCTTCTGGCTTGCAGAGTTTCTGCTGAAAGATCAGCTGTTAACCTTATGGGGATTCCCTTGTGTGTTATTTGTTGTTTCTCCCTTGCTGCTTTTAACATGTTTTCTTTGTATTTAATTTTTTATAGTTTGATTAATATGTTTCTTGATTTGTTTCTCCTGGGATTTATCCTGTATGGGACCCTCTGTGCTTCCTGGACTTGATTGACTATTTCCTTTCCCATATTAGGGAAGTTTTCAACTATAATTTCTTCAAATATTTTCTCAGTCCCTTTCTTTTTCTCTTCTTCTTCTGTGAACCCTATAATTCGAATATTGGTGCATTTAATGTTGTCCCAGAGGTCTCTGAGACTGTCCTCAGTTCTTTGCATTCTTTTTTCTTTATTCTGCTCTGCAATAGTTATTTCCACTCTTTTATCTTCCAGGTCACTTATCCGTTCTTCTGCCTCAGTTATTCTGCTACTGATCCCATCTAGAGTATTTTTAATTTCATTTATTGTGTTACTCATCATTGCTTACTTCCTCTTTATTTCTTTTAGGTCCTTGTTAAATGTTTCTTTCATTGTGTCTATTCTATTTCCAAGGATCATCTTTACTATCATTATTCTTAATTCTTTTTCAGGTAGACTGCCTATTTCCTCTTCATTTGTTAGGTCTGGTGGGTTTTTACCTTGCTCCTTCATCTGCTGTGTGTTTTTCTCTCTTTTCATTTTGCTTACTGTGTTTGGGGTCTCCTTTTTGCAGGCTGTAGGTTCATAGTTCCCGTTGTTTTTGGTGTCTGTCCACAGTGGCTATGGTTGGTTTAGTGGGTTGAGTATGTTTCCTGTTTGGGGGGACTAGTGCCTGTGTTCTGGTGGATGAGGCTGGATCTTGTCTTTCTGGTGGGCAGGTCCACGTCTGGTGGTGTGTTTTGGGGTGT
>NC_041234.1:50155139-50162371 GCF_002837175.3 Physeter macrocephalus | reverse complement strand
AATAATATATCTTGCTCCCAAAGTCCACCTCCTCAACTTGGGATGATTCGCTGTCTATTCAGGTATACCACAGATGCAGGGCACTTCAAGTTGATTGTGGAGCTTTCATCCGCTGCTTCTGAGGCTGCTGGGAGAGACCTCTCCCTCTCCTCTTTGTTCACACAGCTCCCGGGGTTCAGCTTTGGACTTGGCCCTGCCTCTGAGCGTAGGTCATCCGAGGGCGTCTGCTCATCGCTCAGACAGGATGGGGTTAAAGGAGCAGCTGATTCGGGGGCTCTGGCTCAGGCCGGGGGGAGGGAGGGGCACAGATGCGGGGCGAGCCTGCGGCGGCAGAGGCCGGCTTGACACTGCACCAGCCTGAGGCGTGCCGCGCGTTCCCCCGGGGAAGCTGTCCCTTGATCCCGGGACCCTGGCTGTGGCAGGTTGCACGAGCCCCTGGGAGGGGAGGTGTGGAGAGTGACCTGTGCTCGCACACAGGCCTCTTGGTGGCGGCAGCAGCAGCCCTAGTGTCCCACGCCCGTTTCCGGGTGTCCGCGCTGACAGCCGCGTCTCGCGCCCGTTTCTGGAGCTCCTTTATGCTGCGCTGTTAATCCCCTCGCCTCTCACACCAGGAAACAAAGACGCAAGAAGAAGTCTCTTGTCTCTTCGGCAGCTCCGCACCTGTTTCTGGAGCTCCTTTAAGCGGCGCGCTTAAACCCCTCTCCTCGCGCACCAGGAAACAAAGAGGCAAGAAAAAAATCTCTTGTGTCTTCGGCAGCTCCGCGCCCGTCTCTGGAGCTCCTTTAAGCGGCGTGCTTAAACCCCTCTCCTCGCGCACTAGGAAACAAAGAGGCAAGAAAAAGTCTCTTGTCTCTTCGGCAGCTCCACGCCTGTCTCTGGAGCTCCTTTAAACGGCGCGCTTAATCCCCTCTCCTCATGCCTCAGGAAGCAAAGAGGGAAGAAAAGGTCTCTTGCCTCTTCGGCAGCTCCATACTTCTCCCGGACTCCCTCCCGGCTAGCCGTCGTACACTAAACCCTTCAGGCTGTGTTCACGCAGCCATCCCCAGTCCTCTCCCAGCTTCCGAGCGAAGCCCGAGCCTCTGCTCCCAGCCCCCGCCCGTCCCGGCGGGTGAGCAGACAAGCCTCTCGGGCTGGTTTGTGCTGGTCTGCGCCGATCCTCTGCGGGAATCTCTCCACTTTGCCCTCCGCACCCTGTTACTGGGCTCTCCTCCGTGGCTCTGAAGCTTCCCCCTCTGCCACCCGCAGTCTCCACCCGCAAAGGGGCTTCTAGTGTATGGGAACCTTTCCTCCTTCACAGCTCCCTCCCACTGGTGCAGGTCCCGTCCCTATTCTTTTGTCTCTATTCTTTTTTCTTTTGCCCTACCCAGGTACGTGGGGAGTTTCTTGCCTTTTGGGAGGTCTGAGGTCTTCTGGCAGCGTTCAGTGGGTATTCTATAGGAGCAGTTCCACGTGTAGATGTATTTCTCATGTATCTGTGGGGAGGAAGGTGATCTCCGCGTCTTACCCTTCCGCCATCTTCTCTCCGATCCAAAATAAATAAATTTTTAAAAAAGAATATTGAACTCATATCAAGCATCTTTTCTGACCACAACACCATGAGATTAGAGATAAACTACAAGAAAAAAAACTGTAAAAAATAACCCACAAACACGTGGAGTCTAAACAATATGCTACTAAACAACCAACGGATCCCTGAAGAAATCAAAAACTACGTAGATACAAATGAAAATGAAAGCACAATGATCCAAAACCTGTGGGATGCAGCAAAAGTAGTTCTAAGAGGGGAAGTGTATAGCAATACAATCTTACCTCAGAAAACAAGAAAAATCTCAAATAAACAACCGAACCTTTTACCTAAAGCAACTAGAGAAATAAGAACAAACAAAACCTAAGGTTAGTAGAAGGAAAGAAGTCATAAAGAACAGAGCAGAAATAAATGAAATAGAGACTATAAAAACAATAACAAAGATCAATGAAACTAAAAGCTAGTTCTTTGAAAAGATAAACAAAATTGATAAACCTTTAGCCAGATTCATCAAGAAAGAAAGGTAGAGGGCTCAAATCAATAAAATAAAGAAAGGAAGGGCTTCCCTGGTGGCGCAGTGGTTGCGCGTCCACCTGCCGATGCAGGGGAACTGGGTTCGCGCCCCGGTCTGGGAAGATCCCACATGCCGCGGAGCGGCTGGGCCCGTGAGCCATGGCCGCTGGGCCTGCGCGTCCGGAGCCTGTGCTCCGCAACGGGAGAGGCCACAACAGAGGAAGGCCCACGTACCACAAAAAAAAAAAAAAAAAAAAAAAAGAAAGGAATAAGGAGAAGTTACAGCTGACACCACAGAAATAAAAAGAATCATAAGAGACTACTACAAGTAACTGTAGGCATATAAAATGGACAACCTGGCAGAAAGGGGCAAATTCTTAGAAAGGTACAATCTCCCAAGACTGAACCAGGAAGAAATGGAAAATATTAACAGAAGGATCACAAGTACTGAAATTGAAACTGTGGTTTTAAAACTCCCAACAAACAAAAGTCCAGAACCTGACGGCTTCACAGGCGAATTTTATCAAACATTTAGAGAAGAGCTAACACTTACCCTGAAACTGTTCCAAAAAATTGCAGAGGAAGGAAAACTCCCAAACACATTCTATGAGGCCACCATCACCCTGATACCAAAACCACACAAAAATACCACTCACAAAAAAGAAAATTACAGGCCAATATCACTGATAAACATAGATTCAAAAATCCTCAACAAAATGTTACCAGTCTGAATTCAACAACACATTAAAAGGATCATACACCATGATTAAGTGGGATTTATCCCAGAGATGCAAGAACTTTTCAGTATCTGCAAATCAATCAATGTGATACACCACATAAACAAATTGAAGAAAACCATGTGATCATCTCACTAGATGCAGAAAAAGCTTTTGATAGAATACAACAGCCGTTTATGATAAAAACAAAACAAAACAAAACTCTCCAGAAAGTGGGCATAGAGGGAAACTTCCTCAATATGATAAAAGTCATATACAACAAACCAACAGCTAACATCATACTCAACAGTAAAAGCCTGAAAGCATTTTTCTCTAAGATCAGGAACAAGACAAGGATGTCCAGTCTTGCCACTTTTATTCAACACAGCTTTGGAAATCCTAGATAAAGCTATCAGAGAAGAAAAATAAATACATAAAAGGACTCCAAATTGGAAAGGAAGAAGTAAAACTGTTACTGTTTGCAGATGACATGATACTATACATAGAAAATCCTAAAGATGCTACCAGAAAACTACTAGAGCTCATCAATGAATATGGTAAAGTGGCAGGTTTCAAAATTAATACAGAGAAATCTCTTTCATTTCTATACACTAACAACCAACGATCAGAAAGAGAAATTCAAGAAAGAATCTTATTTACCATCACATCAAAAATGGTAAAATACCTAGGAATAAACCTACCTAAGGAGACAAAAGACCTGTACTTGGTAAACTATAAGATGCTAATGAAAGAAATTGAAAGTGATATAACCAGATGGAAAGATGTACCATGTTCTTCTATTAGAAGAATTAATATTGTCAAAATGACTATACTACCCAAGGCAATCTACAGATTCATTGCAATCCATATCAAATTACCAATGGAATTTTTAACAGAACTAGAACAAAAATTCTTAAAATTTGTATGGAGACAAAAAAGACCCTGAATAGGCAAAGCAATCTTAAGAAAGAAAAACGGAGCTGGAGGAATCAGGTTCCCTAACTTCAGACTATACTACAAAGCTATAATCATCAAAACAGTATGGTACTGACAGAAAATCAAAATTATAGATCAATGGAACAGGATAAAAGCCCAGAAATAAACCCACGCACCTATGGTCAATTAATCTACGACAAAGATGGCAAGACTATACAATGGAAGAATGACAGTCTCTTCAATAAATGGTGCTGGGAAAACTGGACTGCTACATGTAAAAAAATGAAACCAAAACAGTCTTTAACACCACAGACAAAAATAAACTCAAAATGGATTAAAGACCTAAATGTGAGACTGGAGAGTATAAAACTCTTAGAGGAAAACATAAGCAGAACACTCCCTGACATAAATCGGAGCAATCTTTTTCAATCTGTCACCCAAGCAATGAAAATTAAAAGAAAAATTTAAAAATAGGACCTAATTGAACTCAAAAGCTTTTGCACAGCAAAGGAAACCATAAACAAAATGAAAAGACAACCCACAGGATTGGAGAAAATAGTTGCAAGTGATCTGACGGACAATGGATTAGTGTCCAAAATCTACAAACAGCTCATGTAGCTTAATATCATCAAAACAAACAACCCAATAAAAAATGGGCAGAAGACTTAAATAGCCATTTCTCCAAAGACATACTGATGGGCAAGACACACATGAAAAGATATTCAATATAACTAATTATTAGAGAAATGCAAATCAAAGCTACAATGAGATATGACCTCACACCAGTCACAAGGGCTATCATCAAGAAATCCACAAAAAATAGTTGCTGGAGAGGGTGTGGAGAAAAGGGAACCATCCTACACTGTTGGTGGGAATGTAAGTTGGTAAAGCCACTATGGAGAAAAGTATGGAGGTTCCTTAAAAAACTAAGAGTAGATCTACCATACGATCCTGCAATCCCACTCTTGGGCATATATCTGGAGAAAAACGGTCCAAAAGGATACATGCACCCCAATTTTCATTGCAGCACTGTTTACAATAGCCAAGACATGGAAGCAACCTAAATGTCCAGTGACAGAAGAATAGATAAAGAAAATGTGGTACAGATATACAATGGAATATTACTCAGCCATAAAAAGAATGAAATAATGTCATTTGCAGCAGCATGGATGGACCTAGTGATTGTCATAATGAGTGAAGTAAGTCACACAGAGAAGCAGAAATATCATATCGCTTATATGTGGAATTTTTTTAACATCTTTATTGGAGTATAATTGCTTTACAATGGTGTGTTAGTTTCTGCTTTATAACAAAGTGAATCAGCTATACATATACATATATCCCAATATTTCCTCCCTCTTGTGTCTCCCTCCCACCCTCCCTATTCCACCCCTCTAGGTTGTCACAAAGCACTGAGCTGATCTCCCTGTGCTATGAGGCTGCTTCCCACTAGCTATCTCTTTTATATTTGGTAGTATATATAAGTCCATACCACTCTCTCACTTTGTCCCAACTTACATTTCCCCATCCCCGTGTCCACAAGTCCATTCTCTGCATCAAAATCTTTATTCCTGTCCTGCCCCTAGGCTCCTCAGAAACTTTTTTTTCTTTTTTAGATTCCATATGTATGTGTTAGCATATGGTATTTGTTTCTCTCTTTCTGACTTACTTCACTCTATATGACAGACTCTACGTCCATCCACCTCACTACAAATAACTCATTTTCATTTCTTTTTATGGCTGAGTAATATTCCATTGTATATATGTGCCACATCTGCTTTATCCATTCATCTGTCGATGGACACTTTGGTTGCTTCCATGCCCTGGCTATTGTATATAGAGCTGCAATGAACACTGTGGTATATGATTCTTTTTGAATTATGGTTTTCTCAGGGTATATGCCCAGTAGTGGGATTCCTGGGTTGTATAGCAGCTCTATTTTTAGTTTTCTAAAGAACGTCCATACTGTTCTCCATAGTTACTGTATCAATTTACATCCCCACCAATGGTGCAAAAGGGTTCCCTTTTCTCCACACCCTCTCCAGCATTTATTGTTTGTAGATATTTTGATGATGGCCACTCTGACTGGTGTGAGGTAATACCTCATTGTAGTTTTGATTTGCATTTCTCTAATGATTAGTGATGTTGAGCATCCTTTCATGTGTTTGTTGGCAATCTGTATATCTTCTTTAGAGACATGTCTATTTAGGTCTTCTGCCCATTTTTGGGTTGGGTTGTTTGTTTTTTTCATGTTGAGCTTCATGAGCTGCTTATAAATTTTGGAGATTAATTCTTTGTCACTTGCTTCCTCTGCAAATATTTTCTCCCATTCTGAGGGTTGTCTTTTCATCTTGTTTCTGGTTTCCTTTGCTGTGCAAAAGCTTTGAAGTTTCATTAGGTCCCATCTTTTAATTTGTGTTCTTATTTCCATTTCTCTAGGAGCTGGGTCAAAAAAGATCTTGCTGTGACTTATGTCATAGAGTGTTCTGCCTAGGTTTTCCTCTAAGAGTTTGATAGTGTCTGGCCTTATATTTAGGTCTTTAATCCATTTTGAGTTTATATTTGTGTATGGTGTTAGGGAGTGTTCTAATTTCATTCTTTTAAATGTGGTTGCCAGTTTTCCCAGCACCACTTATTGAAGGGGCTGTCTTTTCTCCATTGTATATTCTGGCCTCCTTTATCAAAAATAAGATGACCATGTGTACGTGGGTATATCTCTGGGTTTTCTATCCTGTTCCATTTATCTATGTTTCTGTTTCTGTGCCAGTATCATACTGTCTTGATTACTGTAGCTTTGTAGTATAGTCTGAAGTCAGGGAGCCTGATTCCTCCAGCTCCATTTTTCGTTCTCAAGATTGCTTTGGCTACTCAGGGTCTTTTGTGTTTCCATACAAGTTGTGAAACTTTTTGTTCTAGTTCTGTGAAAAATGCCAGTGGTAGTTTGATAGGGATTGCATTGAATCTGTAGATTGCTTTGGGTAGTAGAGACAGTTTCACAATGTTGATTCTTCCAATCCAAGAACATGGTATATTTCTCCACCTATTTGTATCATCTTTAATTTCTTTCATCAGTGTCTTATAGTTTTCTGCATACAAGTCTTTTGTCTCCTTAGGTAGGTTTATTCCTAGATATTTTATTCTTTTTGTTGCAATGGTAAATGGGAGTGTTTTCTTAATTTCACTCTCAGATTTTTCATCATTAGTGTATAAGAATGCCAGAGATTTCTGTGCATTAATTTTGTATCCTGCTACTTTACCAAATTCATTGATTAGCTCTAGTAGTTTCCTGGTAGCATCCTTAGGATTCTCTATGTATACTATCAGTAATCAAGACAGTATGGTACTGGCACAAAAACAGAAATATAGATCAATGGAACAGGATAGAAAGCCCAGAGATAAACCCACACACATATGGTCACCTTATCTTTGATAAAGGAGGGAAGGATATACAGTGGAGAAAAGACAGCCTCTTCAATAAGTGGTGCTGGGAAAACTGGACAGCTACATGTAAAAGTATGAAATTAGAACAATCCCTAACACCA
>NC_041234.1:50144162-50154047 GCF_002837175.3 Physeter macrocephalus | reverse complement strand
TTCATTGATTAGCTCTAGTAGTTTTCTGGTAGCATCTTTAGGATTCTCTGTGTAGAGTATCATGTCATCTGCAAACAGTGACAGCTTTGCTTCTTCTTTTATGATTTGGATTCCTTTTATTTCTTTTTCTTCTCTGATTGTGGTGGCTAAAATTTCCAAAACTATGTTGAATAATAGTGTTGAGAGTGGGCAACCTTGTCTTGTTCCTGATCTTGGTGGAAATGGTTTCAGTTTTTCACCATTGAGAATGATGTTGGCTGTGGGTTTGTCATATATGGCCTTTATTATGTTGAGGTAGGTTCCCTCTATGCCTACTTTCTGGAGATTTTTTTTTATCATAAATGGGTGTTGAATTTTGTTGAAAGGTTTATCTGCATCTATCGAGATGATCATATGATTTTTATCCTTCAATTTTTTAATATGGTATATTACATTGATTTGCGTATATTGAAGAATCCTTGCATTCCTGGGATAAACCCCACTTGATCATGGTGTGTGATCCTTTTAATGTGCTGTTGGATTCTGTTTGCTAGTATGTTGTTACGATTTTGCATCTATGTTCATCAGTGATATTGGCCTGTAGTTTTCTTTCTTTGTGACGTCTTTGTCTGGTTTTGGTATCAGGGTGATGATGGTCTCATAGAATAAGTTTGGGAGTGTTCCTCCCTCTGCTATATTTTAGGAAGAGTTTGAGAAAGATAGGTGTTAGCTCTTCTAAATGTTTGATAGAATTCACCTGTGAAGCCATCTGGTCCTGGGCTTTTGTTAGTTGGAAGATTTTTAATCACAGTCTCAATTGCAGTGCTTGTGATTGGTCTGTTTATATTTTCGATTTCTTCCTGATTCAGTCTCAAAAGGTTGTGCTTTTCCAAGAATTTGTACAATTCTTCCAGGTTGTCCATTTTATTGGCATATAGGTTCTTGTAGTAATCTTTCATGATATTTTGTATTTCTGCAGTGTCAGTTGTTACTTCCCCTTTTACATTTCTAATTCTATTGATTTGAGTGTTCTCCCTTTTTTCTTGATGAGTCTGGCTACTGGTTTATCAATTTTGTTTATCTTCTCAAAGAACCAGCTTTTAGTTTTATTGATCTTTGTTATCATTTCCTTCATTTTTTTTTCATTTATTTCTGATCTGATCTTTATGATATCTTTCCTTCTGCTAACTTTGTGGGGTTTTTGCTCTTCTTTCTCTAATTGCTTTAGGTGTAAGGATAGGTTGTTTATTTAAGATGTTTCTTGTTTCCTGCAGTAGGACTGTATTGCTATAAACTTCCCTCTTAGAACTGCTTTTGCTGCTTTCCATAGGTTTTGGGTCGTTGTTTTTTGTTTTTTTGTTTTGTTTTGTTTTGTGGTACATGGGCCTCTCACTGTTGTGGTCTCCCCCATTGTGGAGCACAGGCTCCAGACACGCAGGCTCAGCAGCCATGGCTCATGGGCCCAACAGCTCCGCAGCATGTGGGATCTTCCCGGGCCAGGGCACGAACCCGTGTCCCCTGCATTGGCAGGTGGACTCTCAACCACTGTGCCATCAGGGAAGTCCTTGTTCGTTGTTTTATCATTGTCCTTTGTTTCTAGGTATTTTTTGATTTCCTCTTTGATTTCTTCACGGATCTTTTGGTTATTAAGTAGTGTATTGTTTAGCCTCCATGTGTTTGTATTTTTTACAAATTTTTTGCTGTAATTGATATCTAGTCTCATAGCTTTGTGTTTGGAGAAAGATACTTGATACGATTTAAATTTTCTTAAATTTACCGAGGCTTGATTTGTGACCCAGGATATGACCTATCCTGGAGAATGTTCCATGAGCACTTGAGAAGAAAGTGTATTCTGTTGTTTTTGGATGGAATGTCCTATAAATATCAGTTAAGTCCATCTTGTTTAATGTATCATTTAAAGCTTGTGTTTCTTTATTTATTTTCATTTTGTATGATCTATCCATTGGTGAAAGTGGGGCGTTCAAGTCCCCTACTATTATTGCATTACTGTCAATTTCCCCTTTTATGGCTGTTAGCATTTGCATTATGTATTGTGGTGCTCCTATGTTGGGTGCATAAAGATTTACCATTGTTATATCTTATTCTTGGTTTGATACCTTGATCATTATGTAATGTCCTTCTTTTTCTCTTGTAATAGACTTTATAGTCTATTTTGTCTGATATGAGAATTGCTACTCCAGCTTTCTTTTTTTTTTTAACATCTTCATTGGAGTATAATTTCTTTAAAATGGTGTATTAGTTTCTGGTTTATGACAAAGTGAATCAGTTATACATAAAAATGTGTCCCCATATTACTTTCCTTTTGCTCCTCCCTCCCTCTCTCCAGCTTTCTTTTGTTTTCCATTTGCATGGAATACCTTTTTCCATCCCCTCACTTGCCGTCCGCATCTGTCCCTAGGTCTGAAGTGGGTCTCTTGTAGACAGCATATATATGGGTCTTGTTTTTGTATCCATTCAGCCAGTCTACATCTTTTGGTTGGAGCATTTAATCCATTTACATTTATGGTAATTATCGATACATACATTCCTATTTTCTTAATTGTTTTGTGTTTGTTATTGCAAGTCTTTCCTTTTCTTGTGTTTCCTTCCTAGACAAGTTCCTTTATCATTTGTTGTAAAGCTGGTTTGGTGGTGCTGAATTCTCTTAGCTTTTGCTTGTCTGTAAAAGTTTTTAATTTCTCTGTCGAATCTCAATGAGATCCTTGCTGGGTAGAGTAATCTTGGTTATAGGTTTTTCCCTTTAATCACTTTAAATATGTCCTGCCACTCCCTTCTGGCTTGCAGAGTTTCTGCTGAAAGACCAGCTGTAACCTTATAGGGATTCCCTTGTATGTTATTTGTTGTTTTTCCCTTGGTGCTTTTAATATTTTTCCTTTGAATTTAATTTTTGATAGTTTGATTAATATGTGTCTTGACATGTTTCTGCTTGGATTTATCCTGTATGGGACTCTCTGCACTCTGGAATCGATTAACTGTTTCCGTTCCCATATTAGGGAAATTTTCAACTATAATCTCTTAAAATATTTTCTCAGCCCCTTTCTTTTTCTCTTCTTCTGCAACCCCTATAATTCCAATATTGGTGCATTTAAATGTTGTCCCAGAGGTCTCTGAGACTGTCCTCAATACTTTTCATTCGTTTTTCTTTATGCTGCTGTCCAGTAGTTATTTTTACTATTTTATGCTCCAGGTCACTTATCTGTTCTTCTGCCTCAATTATTCTGCTATTGATTCCTTCTAGAGAATTTTAAATTTCATTTATTGTGTTGTTCATCATTGTTTGTTTGCTCTTTAGTTCTTTTAGGTCCTTGTTAAATGTTTCTTGTATTTTCTCCATTCTATATCCAAGATTTGGATCATCTTTATTATTGTTACTCTGAATTATTTTTCAGGTAGACTGCCTATTTCCTCTTTATTTTTTGGTCTGGTGGGGTTTTACCTTGCTCCTTCATCTGCTGTGTGTTTCTCTGTCTTCTCATTTTGCTTAACTTTCTGTGTTTGGGGTCTCCTTTTTGCAGGCTGCAGGTTCGTAGTTCCTGTTGTTTTTGGTGTCTGCCCCCAGTGGCTAAGGTTGGTTCAGTGGGTTGTGTAGGCCTCCTGGTGGAGGGTACTAGTGCCTGTGTTCTGGTGGATGAGGCTGTATCTTGTCTTTCTGGTGGGCAGGACCGCGTCCAGTAGTGTGTTTTGGGGTGTCCGTGACATTATTATGATTTTAGGCAGCCTCTCTGCTGATGGGTGGTGTTGTGTTCCTGTCTTGCTAACCGTTTGGCATACGGTGTCCAGCATTGTAGCTTGCTGGTTGTTGCATGGAGCTGGGTCTTAGCATTGAAATGGAGATTTCTGGGAGAGCTTTTGGCATTTGATATTACGTGGAGCTGCGAGGTCTCTAGTGGACCAATGTCCTGAACTCAGCTCTCCCACCTCAGAGGCACAGGCCTGACCCCCTGTCAGAGCACCAAGACCCTGTCAGCCACACGGCTCAGAAGAAAAGGGGGAAAAAGAGAAAAAATGAAAGAAAAAATAAAATAGTTATTAAAATAAAAAATAATTATTAAAAAAATTTTTAAATTAAAAAGTGATTTTAAAAAAAAGAAATAAGAGAGCAACCAAACCAAAAAACAAATTCACCAATGATAACAATCGCTAAAAACTATACTAAAAAAAATAATGGACGGACAGAACCCTAGGACAAATGGTAAAAGCGAAGCTATTCAGACAACATCATACAAAGAAGGATACACATACACACTCTGAAAAAGAGAAAAGGGAAAAAAAATTATATATCATTGCTCCCAAAGCTCACCACCTCAATTTTGGGATGATTCACTGTCTATTCAGGTATTCCAGAGATGCAGGGTAGATGAAGTTGATTGTGGACATTTAATCCGCTGCTCCTGAGGCTGCTGGGAGAGATTTCCCTTTCTTTTCTTTGTTCGCACAGCTCCTGGGGTTCAGCTTTGGATTTGGCCCCGCCTCTGCGTATAGGTGGCCTGAGGGAGTCTGTTCTTTGCTCAGACAGGACGGGGTTAAGGAAGCAGCTGATTAGGGGGCTCTGGCTCACTCAGCCCGGGGAGAGGGAGGGGTACGGAATACGGGATGAGCCTGCCGCTGCAGAGGCCAGCATGACATTACAAGAGCCTGAGGTGTTCCCTGTGTCCTGCCAGGGAACTTGTCCCTGGATTATGGAACCCTGGCAGTGGCGGGCTGCACAGACTCCTGGGAGGGGAGGTGTGGACAGTGAACTGTGCTTGCACACAGGCTTCTTGGTGGCTGCAGCAGCAGCCTTAGTGTTTCATGCCCGTTTCTTGTGTCCGCGCTGATAGCCGCGGCTCACACCTTTCTCTGGAGCTCGTTTAGGTGGTGCTCTGAATCCCCTCTCCTCACGCACCCTGAAACAATTGTCTCTTGCCTCTTAGGCAGGTCCATACTTTTTCCCAGACTCCCTCCCGGCTAGCTGTGGCGCACTAGCCCCCTTCAGGCTGTGTTCACGCAGCCAACTGCAGTCCTCTCCCTGGCATCTCACCTCCAAAGAAGCCAGAGCCTCAGGTCTCAGCCCCCAACCACCCCGGCAGGTGAGCAGACAAGCCTCTTGGCCTGGTGAGTGCTGGTTGGCACTGATCCTCTGTGCAGGAACCTCTCTGCTTTGCTCTCTGCACCCCTGTTGCTGCACTCTCCTCCGTGGCTCTAAAGCTTCCCCCCCACCACCACCCCCATCTCTGCCAGTGAAGGGGCTCCCTAATGTGTGGAAGCTTTTCCTCCTTCACAGCTCCCTCCCAGAGTTGCAGGTCCCATCCCTATTCTTTTGTCTCTGTTTTTTCTTTTTTCTTCTGCCTTACCCATGTACATGGGGAGTTTCTTGCCTTTTGGGAAGTCTGAGGTCTTCTGCCAGTGTTCAGTAGGTGTTCTGTAGGAGTTGTTCCACATGTAGATGTATTTCTGATGTATTTGTGGGGAGGAAGGTGATCTCCACTTCTTACTCCTCCACCATCTTGAAGGTCTCCCCCATATGTGGAATCTTAAGAAATGATACCAATGAACTTATTTACAAAACAGAAAGAGACTTACAGACTTAGAGAATGAATTTATGGTTACCACGGGGAAAGGTGGGGAGGAGAGATAGTTAGGGAGTTTGGGACTGACATGTACACACTGCTATATTTAAAATGGATAACCAACAAGGACCTACTGTATAGCACATGGAACTCTGCTCAGTAATATGCAACAACCTAAATGGGAAAATAATTTGTAAAAGAATAGACTCATGTATATGTGTGACTGAATCAGTTTGCTCTACACCTGAAACTAACACAATGTTGTTAATCAACTAGAGTCCAATATAAAATTTAAAAAATTACAATAAATTCTAATATACTTCTAAAAAATAAACAAATAAAAGTTCGGTGAAGAAAATAAATCAAGGAGGGAGTGATCAAGTGCATCACATGCTACCGATAGGTCAAGTAAGATGAAGACTGAGAAATGACCACAAGATTTAGCACATTTTTTAAATGGATGAAAGGAAGTCTTCAGACAGAGGGAATAGTGCAACTGTGTGAGAATGCACAGTGATTTCAGGCAACTGCAAATAATTCAAGATAACTAAAGCTTAGGGATATAGCAGAAACGAGAGAGCAGCACTGCTGGGTGGATACACACAGGCTAGATCACAATGTCATGCTAAAAATTTTGAATTTATGCTAAAGGCTATGAGAATCCACAGGAGAACTTTAAGTTGGGGAGTAACAGAGCCAAACATTTAAAAAACCAATTTGAGACCAGTATGAGAAATGGAGAACAAATCTGAAGGCAAGGAAACCGGTTAACAGGCTGTTACTATAGTCCAGGGAGAAACTAAAGGCAGTGACATTGGGGCTCAAAAAGAGAAGATGGGTCAGATATTTAGGAAGTTGTAGGACTTGGTGACAATTTTGAAATGCAGGAAGGAGATATTAGAGGGAGGAAGGAGTCAAGGATGACTTGGGTTCTGGTTTGGACAAGTGGGTAGGGGTAACCATTCACAGAAGGAAGACTGGAGAAAGAGTAAGTTTGGCAGTAAAAAAATCACACACAAAGGAATGCAGAAGGCCACATGGTATCTTGGAATTATACAGTGTGTCACATATACTTTCTCATTTAATCCTGTTAGTTAGGGAGATGAGAAACAGGCTTGTAGAGATTAAGTAATTTACCCAAGTTTACACAGCCAGGATGTGAGAGTGTAGACTAGAACCCAAGCTCACTGTTCTTCCACTTCTTCAAAGCTACTGTGCCAAAGATTTTGAGGCAAGGAGGAAGAGCACTTTAAAAAATGAGTGAAGGTGAGCAAGTGGAGAAAGAAGGGGACTCTCAGCGTTTGAGGGCAGTTTTCCCAAATACCTTTTTCTTTAAGTCTGCCTGGATGGAAGATAGAGACAATAAAAATGTTGATCAGCAACACATTTGGATTATTAAATTGAATGGTACGTTATATAAAGTAGGGGAGATAACAACTTGGTAGTTTTTCCACAGCCTCTCAGTGTCTTCTTGGCTTATCTTAATCATCCTAAGGTTGTCCCCAATAACTATCGATGAACACAGGAATAGTGCTGAATGGTCCAGGCTCTAGTAGTTCTCACAGTCTAGTGAGGGAGATAGACACATAATTATAATACAGGGTAACCATAAAATCTAGAAAGAGAATTTTAAAAATAAACTATTTTGGAATAATTTCAGATTCACAGAAGAGTTGTTGCAAAGGTAACAAGAGAACTATTGGATATCAGTAACCCAGTTTCAGTTTCTCCTAATGTTATCATTTTACACTACATTTATCAAAACTAAGAAACCAACATTTGTACATTACTATTAACTAAACCCTAGACTTTGGATTTCACCAGTTTTTCATTTATGTCATTTTTCTGTTCTAGGATCCAATCTGGTGTCCCCCATTGCATTTTCACTTGTCATGATTCCTTATCTTCCTCTGATCTATGGTAGTTTCTCGGTCTTTCCTAGTTTTTCTGGAAACATAGATATTTTAAAATATTACATATAATATACAGCATATTATATATACATATATTTTACGGATTGAACCCTCCTGATTACCTTTGCTGGGACATGCTAAAGGCACAAGCTTATTCAGTGAAAATCAAAGATATGAAACATCTGAGGCAATGCATCAGATACATTGTGCAAAGATTGCTACATATGCGCTGTATTAATGCACTGTGTTCATGGCAATTTTGCACAGTGCATTGAGCTGTGCATTGCCAATGGGGAATAAACATTGAACATATCATGCATTGTAATGTAATTATTATATGTACTTACCCATGTCTCTGAATTTTATTGCAACCCTGTACAAAGTAGTAATTTGTAAATTTAACATCATCCAAAAAAAATATCAACAGAGTTAATTTTTTCATTAGGCAAGCTAATTATAAGTTCATATAGAAAAATAAGTAATCAAAAATAACAAGGAAATCCTGGAAAAGAAGAATAGTGACAGGTAGCCCTACCAGATATTAAAACATTTTAAAGTTTCAATAATTATAAACAAAGGGTATGGCCACATAAATAGACATACAGACCAATTTTTAAAAAACGAAAGTTCATAAGTAGAAAGAAATAAATATTGAAATTTAGAATCTGATATAGATGACATCTTAAATTAGTGGAGAAAAGATAGACTATTCAGTAAATAGTTGGGACAACTGGTAGCCATCTGAAAGAATAAAATAGTTCCATACTTAAAGCTGTACACCAGGATAAACTACAAATGAAAAAATGATTTGAATGTACAAAGGAAAATAATAAAAGAGCACTAGAAGAAAACTTGGGAGAATTACTCTATAACATTGGAGGTTTGGGGAAAGCCTTTCTAACTATGATTCAAGATCCAAATGCCATAGAAGATGCCCTCACATTCCATAAAAGACCAACAACCCAACAGAATATGGGCAAAACTCGTGAACAAATAACAGAAAAGAAAATATAAATAGCCCTCAAAGATTCTTGTCCTCTAGATGACATGATACTATACATAGAGATTCCTAAAGATGCTATCAGAAAGCTACTAGAGCTAATCAATGAATTTGATAAAGTAGCAGGATACAAAATTAATGCACAGAAATCTCTGGCATTCTTATACACTAATGATGAAAAATCTGAGAGTGAAATTAAGAAAACACTCCCATTTACCATTGCAACAAAAAGAATAAAATATCTAGGAATAAACCTACCTAAGGAGACAAAAGACTTGTATGCAGAAAACTATAAGACACTGATGAAAGAAATTAAAGATGATACAAATAGATGGAGAGATATACCATGTTCTTGGATTGGAAGAATCAACATTGTGAAAATGACTCTACTACCCAAAGCAATCTACAGATTCAATGCAATCCCTATCAAACTACCAATGGCATTTTTCAGAGAACTAGAACAAAAAAATTTCACAATTTCTATGGAAACACAAAAGACCCCGAATAGGCAAAGCAATCTTGAGAAAGAAAAACGGAGCTGGAGGAATCAGGCTCCCTGACTTCAGACTATACTACAAAGCTACAGTAATCAAGACAGTATGATACTGGCACAGACACAGAAATATAGATAAATGGAACAGGATAGAAAACCCAGAGATATACCCATGTACATATGGTCACCTTATTTTTGATAAAGGAGGCCAGAATATATAATGGAGAAAAGAGAGCCTCTTCAATAAATGGTGCTGGGAAAACTGGACATCTACATGTAAAAGAATGAAATTAGAACACTCCTTAACACCATACACAAAAATAAACTCAAAATGGATTAAAGACCTAAATATAAGGCCAGACACTATCAAACTCTTAGAGGAAAACCTAGGCAGAACACTCTATGACATAAATCATAGCAAGATCCTTTTTGACCCACCTCCTAGAGAAATGGAAATAAAAACAAAAATAAACAAATGGGACCTAAAGAAACTTCAAAGCTTTTGCACAGCAAAGGAAACCATAAACATGACTAAAAGACAACCCTCAGAATGGGAGAAAATAATTGCAAATGAAGCAACTGACAAAGGATTAATCTCCAAAATTTACAAGAAGCTCATGCAGCTCTATATCAAATAAACAAACAACCCAATCCAAAAATGGGCAGAAGGCCTAAATATACATTTCTCCAGAGAAGATATACAGATTGCCAACAAACACATGAAAGGATGCTCAACATCACTAATCATTAGAGAAATGGAAATCAAAAGTACAATGAGGTATCACCTCACACCAGTCAGAATGGCCATCATCAAAAAATCTACAAACAATAAATGCTGGAGAGGATGTGGAGAAATGGGAACCCTCTTGCACTGTTGGTGGGAATGTAAATTGATACAGCCACTATGGAGAACAGTATGGAGGTTCCCTA
>NC_041234.1:50106813-50144144 GCF_002837175.3 Physeter macrocephalus | reverse complement strand
AACTAAAAATAGAACTACCATACGACCCAGCAGTCCCACTACTGGGCATATACCCTGAGAAAACCATAATTCAAAAAGAGTCATGTGTCACAATGTTCATTGCAGCTCTATTTACAATAGCCAGGACATGGAAGCAACCTAAGTGACCATCAACAGATGAATGAATAAAGAAGATGTGGCACATACATACAATGGAATATTACTCAGCCATAAAAAAACGGAATTGAGTTACTTGTAGTGAGGTGGATGGACCTAGAGACTGTCATACAGCGTGAAGTAAGTCAGAAAGAGAAGAATAAATACCACATGCTAACACATATATATGGAATCTAAAAAAAATGGTTCTGAAGAACTTAGGGGCAGGACTGTAATAAAGATGCAGACATAGAAAATGGACTTGAAAACATGGGGTGGGGGAAGGGTAAGCTGGGACGAAGTGAGAGAGTGGCATGGACTTATACGTACTACCAAATGTAAAATAGATAGGTAGTGGGAAGCAGCTGCATAGCACAGGGAGATCAGCTCGGTGTTTTGTGACCACCTAGAGGGGTGGGATAGGGAGATTGGGAGGGAGATGAAAGAGGGAGGAGATATGGGGATATATGTATATATATATAGCTGATTCACCTTGTTATAAAGCAGAAACTAACACATCATTGTAAAGCAATTATACTCCAATAAAGATGTTAAAGAAAAAAAGATTCTTGTCTTCTCTTACATAAGAAAAATGCCAAATATAACTTCTAAGATTTGTAACCACCCCCAAAATTGATAACACACTTTATTAGCAAGGTTGTGGGAAATTATACACTCTCATACATTCCTGGTGGGAATGCAAATTGATACTACCCTGATAAAGGGCTATTTGGCTATATCTATTGAAACAAAAAATACATTTTTCATTGAATGAGCAATCCAACTTACAGGTGTTTACCAATATACCTGAACATCTATAAAATAAAATATGTACAAGATTATTAATTTCAACTTATCAACAGGGTACTGATTAGATAAATTAAGGATCAATCACACAGTGGGATATTATGACATATAAAAGAATGAGGAACATCTGTTTGTATTGATATGGAAAGAGATCCAAGTGAAGAAAAATAAAGGTGCCAATCAAAATATGTAGTATGCTGTACTATGTAAGAAGGAGATAAAATAGAGTATATATTCATAGTTACATAAAGAAACTCTGGAAAGTATGTATTTATTGAGATTAACTGATTGGAGGAATAGGGTGAATGGGAAAGATGGTAGAGGAGTAGGAGCAAGACTTTTCACAATATACCCTTTATTGTTTGAGTTTTGAATCGTATGAGTGTATTACCTATTCAAGAAAAGGTAAACTACAAATAAAGATAAATATAAAACTCCAGGTAATAATAACAAGATGAGAAAAGAAGGGTTATTCAATGAGTCAGTAAAGCATGCTACAAACTTTGTTGTGTTTCAAAAAAGTAACAGAAATACTGAATCATTTTAGGTATGTTAAAACATTTTATAGTTAAGTGTACATATTAAAAATTAAGGGCAGCCACTAAAGGAATATAAATGCAAACTATAGTTTCTAAGCCATCACAGGAAACAAAAGGGGATATAGACAAATGTATCAATTCAAGAGAAGGAAAAAATGTTGGAAAGCGTGGTAAAAAGAAAGTACAAAACAAAATGGTGAAAACAACTCTCCAAATATGGCAATCATAATACATGTAAACAGGTGGAATTAATCAATTAAAAGGCATATTTTCAGAATGAATAAGAGACACGCACAAGGCTATTTCTTGCAGCATTATTTATAATAGGAAAAGGCTAGAAACAATCCAAATGTTCCATCAATAAAGGTCTGGTACATCCACAAAATGAAGTACTCTATTGCTTTGAAAAGGAATTAAGAATATATATACTCTGATTGAGTGATCTACAGGACTTATTATTCATTTAAAAAGCAAGGTGGAAAAAAGTGTGCATAATATGACACCACCCAATAAGAAGGGAAGAGATAGAAATACCTATATACATATTTGTTTCTATAGGGAGTATGAAGGAATAGCATAAAGAGACAGGGATTAAAAACTAGACTTCTCTGAGTATACTTTGTTCCATAGATTTGACTTTGAAACCATGTAAATATATTACAAAATTGTGAAACTATTTTTTTAAAAAGCAATCCCTAAAAATCAAAAGCAAAATGAAACAAATAAATCTGTGTATCCAGATTGTGACATAATAACACAGAAAGTGACTTTAAAACACAGCAACATTAATGTATATCCCTAACAAGATACATCTTAAGGTAAGGACAAAAAAATCTATAAAAGAATCTTAAACTCTTTGTAAGTAATCATATTTTTGGTGGTATGGTGTTGGTATTGTTATTCTGAAACTGTTGTCTCTATATTGTGGAATAAAGCAAATTAGTGATTATGTTGTTATTTTGAGAATCAGGATATTTGCTGTGGGAGAAAGGAGATATAGATTGCTGAGGTCAAGTAAAAATCCTATACTGTAGCCCTGAATTTAAATTGGAATGATCACGATGCCCCGGGCCCAGATTTTTATTTCCAAATACCATTTCACACTAAAAAGAACCAGGACTCCCGAGAGGAATGGCTGATTTCTAGTCTGAGCTAGTAAACATACAAGCAGAACCTTCAATATCTTGCTTTCTCAGAAAACAAGGTTATCACAGACCACTAGGGTTGTGTCAAAAGGACACAGGGGCCAGAGTGTAGGGACCAAAGATGGGACAATCTGAGCATCAGTAAGTAGAATAACTGTAATGGATTGAAATATAACAAATGTTTAAATCCATATGTTTATTATAATACTAAAAAAAGGTCACATTTGAAAAATGATAGATAATTAACTCATTATTTTGCAAGTCAATAAATAAAGGCATTTATCCTGCCTTTCCTATGTGAACTGTACCACTAGGTACAAAATAGTAGATGAGGGGAAGTTTCTTTTTTTTTTTTTTTGCGGTACACGGACCTCTCACTGTTGTGGCCTCTCCCGTTGCGGAGCACAGGCTCCGGACGTGCAGGCTCAGCGGCCATGGCTCATGGGCCCAGCCGCTCCGCGGCATGTGGGATCTTCCCGGACCGGGGCACGAAGCCGTGTCCCTTACATCGGCAGGCGGACTCTCAACCACTGTGCCACCAGGGAAGCCCCATGGAAGTTTCTTTTTATAAAAGAATTTCAGCTAATAAATGAATACGTAATGATAGAATATCACTATTTTGCAACTCTTAATGAATAAGTGGATTTTACCATTGAGAGACAACCAGACATTAGGTGTCTCCTGATGGGAGAACTCCATATGAGCAATCTAGCCAAGAAAACTGAACCTGAACCTGATTAAGCCTCTAAAGTGAAACACCAATCTGTAGGAAATACAGAAGACAGAGAATATGTTAATACCATGGGAATGGAATCAGGAAAGTCCAACTGGGGAAACCCTACAAGACAAACAACCAGATTTCTTCAACAAATTGCAAGGAAAAAAGGAGAGATAAGAGGGAAAACCTATGGCTTAAAAGAGACTTAAAAACCTTATGAGACATATAAACCAAATGCAATGCATGGACCTTATTTGGAGCTTGATTCTCTCTCTCTCCTTCACACACACACACACACACACACACACACACACACACACACACACACATACACACACACACTCATTTCTGAAACAGTTGAGCAATTTGAACAAAGAAAGCATATTTGATGATATTAAGGAGTTGTACTTTTAGGAATAATAATGGTAGTGTGGTTATATTTAATAAGGCCTTCTTATCTTTTATAAGTATTAATATATAATATTTATGGATGAAAGGATATGAAGTCTGAGATTTACTTCAGAATAATATGGGAGGAAGAGAAGATGGGAGTATAAATGACAGAAACTAAATTAGCTATTAGCTGATAATTGTTGAAGATAGGTAGTGGGGTTTATTGTATTATACATTTTCTTTTTTTATAATAAAATATTTTAAAAATTTGTCCATTTATTAGGTCACAGTGGTATAAAAAATAAAGATATAATCAATCAATAAAGCTAAGAACAGGCTCTGGGAAAAGAGTAATAAAATAGACAAACTTCTGGGCAGATTCATCAAATAAAAAAGAGAGAAGGCACAAATAAAGTATGTCAGGAGTACAAAGGTGGCCATGATTCAGATTCAGGAAAGTCAAAAGCAAAGTTTTGCACAACTTTCTATGAATAAAGTTTGACCCCCAAAAGATATTTGGCAGGATCTGGGGAGTGGTTGTCACAGCCTAGGTGGTGGTATGGGGCAGGGGGCGTGGGGGGTAGTGCTATTGACATCTAAACATCCAAAATGCACAAGACAGCCCCCACAACCAAGAATCATCCAGCCCCAAATGTCAGTAGTGCCAAGATTAAGAAACTCCGACTTGGATTAAATTGGCAAGCTTCTAGGAAAGTATTACTATCAACAATGACCCAAAAAGAAATTGAAATCATTTTCATAAAGCCACCTGTTTCCAAAATACACCAGGTCAGCAAGTTCTGCCCGATGAGTTCTACCAAGACTTCAAGGAACACATGCTTTTCTTTTCACATAGACAGTTTTAGGGGATAGAAAAAGATGGGAAACTACCAAACTCATTTCACAAGCAAGCATAACCTTGTTACTGAGACCAAACAAGGACAGCATAAAAATAAAAGATTATAGGCTGATATAATTTAAAAACAATGATGCAAAAATTCTAAAAATATATTAGTAAATTGAATCTAGTGCATATTAAAAGAATAGTTTATCATGACCAAGTGATATGAATGAAAATATGGATAAAAATATGGATCATCAAAAGGAAATCTATTGATGTAATTCACACATTAACCAAGTAGAGGAATAAACTATATGACTTTTTCAATACATGCAGGAAAAGCATCCAATAAAATTCAACATTTATTCATAATAATATTAATGATAAAGTTCTAGGAAACCAAGGAGAGAAATAAATTATTTTAAAGTGATAAATGGTAACTTCCAGAAACCTACCGCAGACATATTTAATCGTGAAACATTAGAATCAGTCCATTAAAGTCTGGAACAAGAAATGATAACCACTATACCCACTACAAGAGTTATAAAGATTTGAAAGGTAAAGACACAACTGTTACTATTTGCAAATGATATGACTGTCTATTTAGAAAATCCAAAAACATCACCTTTAAGCCAGTACATCTAGTGAGCTAACATAGAGACTGGATATAAGATATACATACAAAATCATTTTCCTATATATGATAATAACCAATTAACATATAACAGGGAAAAATGTTAATAGCAACAAAAACTATAAAGGACCAAAAAATAAGCTTAACAAAAAAGTACAACTCTTTCAAGGAAAAAACTATAAAGTTTACTGAAAGAAATAAGAGAAGGTCTGAATAAATAAATAGACATTGTAGATAGGAAAGCTAAATATTCTCAATATATCTATTCTCCTCAAATGAATCCATAAATTCAGTGCAATCACAATAAAAATTGGGATTTTCCTTAGAACCTGACCAGATAATTCTAAAGTTCTTATGGAAGATTAAAGCTCAAGAATAGCCAAGGCAGTTCAACAATGGTGAAGGAATAGAAAAATAGATTAATGGAACAGACTAGTGATCCAGAAACAGACCCATGGGTACTTGACGTAGCATTTCAAATCAATGGGAAAAGAATATTCATTAAGTGGTGTTAATGCAATTGGCACTAACATTTAGGAAAACATTGTTAAATTTCTATCTAAACCCATTAATAAAAATAAATTATAAAGGAATTAAGAGCATTATGGATAAAAAGCAAAACAATAAAATTAATACAAATAAAATAATGTGTTGATGATCTTGAGAGCAGGAAGGCTTTATCAATTTCTTAGGGCTGCCATAACAAATTACTACAAACTGGGTGGTTTAAAACAACAGAAATTTATTCTCTCACAATCTGGAAGCCAGAAGTCCACTATCAAGGTGTCAGCAAGGTTGGTTGCTTCTGGAGGCTCTGAGGGAGAAGCTAGTCCATGCTTCTCTCCTGGCTTCTTGTGGCTGCGGGCAATCCTTGGCATTCCTTGGTTTGCAAATGCATCACTTCCATCTCTGCCTCTGTCTTCACAAGGCCTTCTCCTCCCTATGTGTCTTCTTTTCTTGGAAGGACACGTATCATTGGATTTAGGGCTCAGTAGGAAAATCCAGCATGATCTCATCTCCAGATCCTTAATTACATCTGCACAGGCCCTGTTCCCAAATAAGGTCTCATTCACAAGTTCCGGGTAAACATACTTTTGTTGGACCAACATGCAACCTACTACATAGGCCTTCTAAAATAAGACAAAAAGGAAGACTCATAAATTTGACTTCATTAAAAACTATATGAATACAAAGACACCAAAATAATGTTAATAGAAAACCACTTATGGAAAAATGTTCATTATCTCTTTTGGATTTCTTTTTTTTTTTTAAGTTAAACTACAGATTATGTAATTTTTAAAAAAATCTTATAAATCAATAAGAAAAACAGTCCAATAGAGAAATGACTAAGTATATAAAGTTATTACCCAGAAGAAATAAAATAAAATAAATAAACAAATATTACATAAATTAAATAAAATAAACATAAGAAGATGCTCAATGACATTAGTATTCAGATAAATTAGGCTTAAGGTAAGATACCATTTTTGCACCCATCAGATTGCTCAAAATTAAAGTTTAATAATATCATGTACTGGTAAGGATGGGGAAAATGGAGACTTTCATATACTACTGAGTGGTGCAGATAATTTAAATGGTTTTTTGGATATATCAAAATTTAAATGCCTATTTCCAAAACACCTGTTTGCATTCACAAGCAGACATACATGTATGTTCACTGAACTATTTTCAAGAGTTCTAACCTGGAAACAAAGTGAATGTTCATCAACAGAGGAATGCCTACATAAACCACAGTATATGAAGTAGATCTCTATGTAATAACATGACTAGATCTTCATGACATAACTTTGGATGAATAAGGCACTCTGCACAACAGTAGGTACAGCATAATATTGTTTGCATTAAAAGAATACGCAGAAAACAACAATATTTTATATGTATTGCTGTGTGTGTGTGTGTGTGTGTGTGTGTACATTCATAGGGAAAAATCTGGAAGGATACAAACCAATCCTGTAACAGTGGTTACCTTTGGGGAGGGAGATAAAGGAGACTGTGATTATGGGTGACAGACATGGGGAACTTTAACCTTATCTGTAATATTTAAATTGTTTTCATAAAGAATGTGTTTATATATTACTTATACAATTTTTTAAAAAATTTAAAGAGAGTGAATGGGAAACAACAGAAAGGAGACAGTGTGTGAACTGTTTTTTCAAGAAATATAATAAAAGATTTATTATTAATAATGAGAGAATAGCTAAGCAAACTGGAACATCTACTAGAAGGAAGATTAATATAGACATTAACATAAAATGCAAAACCATGGAAAACATTTATAAAATGTGAAGTTTAAAAAATTTTGGATTTTTGAAAATTAGTATGATTAAAACTTCCAGGTAATATAAGGGAGCAACAATAAAATATTCCCAGGAACTTGGAAATAAAATGTTATTCAAGAGTTAAACTATAAAATTAATGTATGGTGAATCAAATGGAAAAATCACCTTCAAGAAACATAATGGCTTCCAGACAAGCAAGATTTGACTATAATTTGGGTGGATAGTTTTGACATATCTAAAGCAAGAATGTGTCAGTGAACCATGGAAGCGTAGAAAAAGGAGACAGTGAAGCCCACATAGAGCAGACTTGTTAGTTACTTAATCTTTGGGCGCCTTAGCTTCTCCAACTCTAAAGCATGGTTAATCATAGTATTTACTTCATAGGGTTATCGTATAAAACAAAATAGCACTTGGTAAGGAGAGAGGCTTATACATTATTAAAGGAAGGGAATGTGGTGGTCAGGCCACTATACTCCAATATAAAATAAACTGTTACTGTTCTATTTCTCATCAACAACCAGCATCCTGGTTTTCACACATCAGTCTCTCATGAGTTAATCAGCATGAGTCAGCCTCCTGAGACTGACCAGTTCAGGGACACTGAGGAGGTCAAGTTTCTGAGATGGAAAGGTCCAGCTTGGACTGAGGTTGAAAGCACCAAGGTAATGCCATCCAACAAGGCATCTTGGTAGCCAGCCAGTTAACCTTCCTTGGTTAACACACTACCTTTGGCTTTTCTAATCTATTCATACTTCTGAATAACTTGCCAGGGAAGGTGATCTATGCAGAAGGAATAAAAAGACTAGAAAAAATAAGCTAAAATATTAACAGGTGGTTGTTTGTGAGAAGGAATTATGGGTGATTTGCTCTACTTTTCTATACTTTCCAAGTTTTCTTTAGTGAGCATATATTACTTTAATATTTTTAAAACATCTTTAAAGGATGATGAGGTGAAGAAAAAGAGAAGGCAGTAGCTTCAAGGGGACAAGAGTAGAGAAAGGGCTTTTGAGGCAACAGGCCAAGGGGAAGATGTCAGGGAGTTAGGACCAGAGTAGGGGCAGGCAAGCACTCTTTCTTCCAAAATGAAGTGGGTTTCCCTGGAAAGACTTTTTCTCCCCATGTGTACCTGGGCCTTTAAGTAGCTTGTTATTTGCCAGTCATGGTATTTGCATAGCCAGTGAATGCGATGGAAACCATTTGCTTGAGAATTCTAAATGTATCTCTGTATCTAACTATATCGCTGGCTGGCCGTTGAACCCGAAAGTCCCAGATCTGAGTTCTTGAGCATTCCCTCCCTTTCTTCATCATCATTACCAAATATTTGCTAGTCACCTCCTAGGTGCTTGACTTTATGCTAATTTAGGCGGGGGTGAGGGTGGGGTTGGAACGGAGGGAGCTTACGAGGAGAGACTATACTCCAACATAAAATAAAAATTAAATTGAAAAAAAGATAAACGAAAATGCAAAATCACTGTGGCCTAGGTGAGGTGGCTAGGGAAGGCTTAGAATCACAGATTTTCCGAGTTGGACCTGAAAGGTCAATTGGTCTAATTCTCTTACCCCGCGACTCAGAGAGCAGGTGGTACTTAACCCTTGACTTGAAAGAAGTGCAGGGTTTGGATCAACGGAGATCAAGATGTGGGGGTTGGGGCAGTAAACAAAGGGAGCAAAGGCCCTTGGGCCAGGACACCTAGCGGGGTGTGGTCCGATTACCCTGCGGCTAGTGATCAGCGTTACCTACAGGTTTCCTTTCTAGCTTCCCTTTCTGCCTTTATTTTCAGCTGAGTCTTTGTTGCCTCAGCCTTGTGATCTATGTACGCACGAGGGAGCCTTCCAAAGCTGTTATACAATCTCCTCCAGCTCCTCTCCGGCCAAGGCTGTCCTGAGCACCGCTCCCTCCCAGCCCAGTTCCCGCTTGGGGCACTCGCTTCCTCAAAGTACAACACTGCCCCCTCCTTCCCAAGCGCGCCGATTCGCCACTTTCTGAGGAATAAAGTATTTACCTTAGGGAGTTGTTTCTTGTTTGGTTTGGATCGGAGTAAGGAGTTGCATCTGAGCTTTGAGTCAAAAGGATAAAATACAATAAAGACCCAGAAATTCCAATTCTTTAGACCTTGAACGCAAACGATCGTTCTTTCCTTTTAGGTTTCAAGTTACCGTAAGTTCCTAAAACTAGTCCGGCAGAAGAAACAGCCTCCCTAACATCCTGTGTCCACAGCAAGTGTGGACAACTGAAATAGTCACTTGAGGTGTTTCGAAAATAACCCGCTGATAGCACATTGCCTACGGTGACACATTCTCGTCCGCGGGGCGGGGTGGGTGGCCGGGGGCGGGGCGAGTCCCCAGGCGCCGCGCGCAGCTGCAGGGACACCGGGCGTCAGACCCGCCTCCGGCTTGCGTCTCGTGGTAGGTGGAGGCGGCGCCGCGGCCTGTGACCTGCAGCTGCCGGCGGCCGCGCTGGAGGCTCTGGGCCGCGGCTGTCTTCGGTCTCCGGGAGTGGAGCGGAGGATGCAGGAGCCACCCGCGGAGGCTGGACGGGCTTAAGAGAGGCGGCGAGCGGCGCCGGAGGCACTCCGGCTGGGCTCTAGAGCGCGGGAGGCTCGGGCGCGCGCGGGGCTGTGGTGGCCGCGGAGGCCGCCTTGGCCGGGACAGCCGGCCCCAGGCCCGAGCGGTGGTAGGACTGTGCCCGGGCCTGGTACTCGGGCTTCCCACAGCGAGGGTGGGGCTGCGTTGGAGCCTCCTTTCTTGGAAAATCGTGGGCCCCTGTGGTACTGCGGCCGTCTCTCTGAGGGGATTGGAAACGGAGCGCGATGAGGAGCCGGAGTAACTCGGGGGTCCGGCTTGACGGCTATGCTAGGCTGGTGCATCAGACCATCCTGTGCCATCAGGTAAGTGATGGGGTGTCGCTTGTGATCACCGAGGATGCGCAGTGTGATAACCTGGACGGAGACCCTGGGTGAACCCGTTTGTGTGGGTGTGTGTGTGTGGGTGGGTGGGAGGTGTATTGCAGGTTCTCCTGCCCCCTAGCTGGGGAGGCCGTAAAGGACCCTGAAGAAAGGTGTTGGGCAAGGAACAGAACCAGAGTCAGGCACCGTTAGCCACGAGTCCTGAGTCAGAGCTCTGAGTCCCCCCTCCCAACCCTCCGCGTCCCCCAAACCACTGCTGGGTTCCAGGGGCCGAAGTTGTAAGATGTGTCGAAGCTTGTTTATCGACACCGCCCCCGGCCCCCTCCCCAGGCTTGGGAGTCGTCTCCTTCTCCTCTTCTGAAGGAAAAAGAGGTAGAAGAATTTTAGCCATCTTAAGACTAGACTGTTGTGAAGATCTGAAGTACCGTGTATATACTGTTCATTATAGTTTTTCTAATCTTTTAATGCTGATTTTTCGTTGGTAGTTCATTCTTTCTAAAGCACCTCCTTTCTTTTAAGAATTCCCACATTTCAGACTTGTAAGGCTTCAGCCAGCTCTTTCCCTTTATTCAAGATAGCATTTGCTTGCACTTGGTCAGAAGAGGAGATTATAAAACTCAGGAGTGGGGACATAGAAGAAAGACCAAAGTCCCTCAGTACCCATTTGATAGATTCTGTTTCCTCATATTAACACCCTATGGCTACCTGCCTGTCCCCTTTTTCTTGTCCTTACAGAATCCAGTGACTGGCTTGCTTCCAGCCAGCTATGATCAGAAAGATGCCTGGGTCCGGGATAATGTGTACAGCATCTTAGCTGTGTGGGGTTTGGGGCTGGCCTATCGGAAGAATGCAGACCGGGATGAGGATAAGGCAAAGGCCTATGAACTGGAGCAGGTACTCAATAAAAATACAAAGAGCTCTGGAACTGGGGGGAGGAGGAAGGAAATATAGTCCACAGGAGCTAAGACAGGTATGTTTTGCCTCTCTCACTCTTTCTTCACCTTGCTGAAATTGCATTCCATAAAGCTTTCCTGTATTGTATGGAGTTTTTTTTTTTTGCAGTGGAAACATGAAACTTGCTGATTCAGGGGGAGAGGGCACAGTCTGTTCTCTTACAGTGGAAAATCCTATCCTCAGATCTTTGCTAAAATTTGTAATCCTCTTTCCAAGTAAATGTATTTTGTAGTCTCCAGCATATTTATTCTCATTGAGAAGAATTTTCGGAGGCAGGTATCTACCATTTTACTTCTTTTTTGAAAATGATAGGTGCTATTTATATGAGGGTAACTGATACAAATTAGCAGACTTTCCCAACTAGACACAAGTAAAAGACATTATTTGTTGATTTTTATACCTAGGCCACTGTTTCAGAGTCTGTTGTGTGTCTCCCCCCCCATACCCACCCTCACCCCTTGGGGCAAAATAAGGTCAGAGTCAACAGATGCCTTTAAGCCAACTTTTAAGGCCCTCCCCTCAGTAAAGAAGTATCCTCTATAGAACTGTTTAGACACAGGATGCTACGTCCTCTTAATGACCAAGAAAATAATATTCTGGGCTACATGAGACTCTTAATGTTAAGGTACTCTGCTGTCAGTTGTAAGGTGTATGTGAATTCTTTTCCATTAGTGGAAAAGATTCTCTCCACACCAGCCATTTTCTCAAGTGGTCTCCCTCAGCTTAGGCAATCTGAACTCCAGTCTTCATCTATAAATCAGAATATTGAGATTTGGTTATTTTTAAGGACACCAACATATTGTGGGGTTATAGTCCTCGGCAGCAGGAAAGTTTCACTGTGTTGTCCTCTGCAACAGCAGGTGTTTCTTATTCCCTCAAGCCATAATTAAGAGGTACTTAGGTCCACCAGAAAAAATTGTTGGAGTTTTTGCTCTAGCCCAGGAAGTACAGATCAATATTTTTGTGACTTATAGAAAACATACATAACCATTGTGAGAATTTGGAAAATATAGAGGAGTGTTAAAAAAAATCATCTGTAATCTTACTCCCCTCCCTTATCCTATGTCCTACTCTAATGTTTTGCTATTTTGATCTCAGTATTTTGTTTGTTTTGTTTTGCTAGAAATTAATATTGGTGGAACAATACCCAAGATTTTATACCCAGTACGATTTGACAAATTTCTTTTTCAACACTGTTAGAAGAAATCTGTGTCTCCTTGTTGATCAGTCATTCTGCAGAGTTGACATTTTTCCTTATGTGGCCCAGGAAGAAAGAATGTAACAGAGGAAGAGGGGAAAAATGAACAGAAAATTGTTCGTTATAAAATTTTAATGTTTCGTTAAATAACTTTTCACACAGCACAAAGATATTTTCCATACCACCTCAGTAATAACCTTGGGATGTCTCAAAAACATTATGGCAATAGGAAACATCTTTTAAAAAAACACATTTCTCTGGGAATTCTAAAATTTCTACCAACTTTCATTATAAATTAAAACAGATTGTATTATTAAGTCTCATTAATTTTCTTCTCAAACTTGACTCAGTTAATTCAGACTAGGGATCAGAGAACCATCTCTGTAAAGGCCAGATTGTAGATATTTTTGGCATTGTGGGTCATGTGTGATCTCTACGCAACTACTCAGGTCTTCTGCTACTATGTAAAAGCAGCCAGAGATGATACATAAATGAATGAGCGTGGTTATGTTCCAGTAAGTTCTTTTTTTTTTTAATCAGTAAGTTCTGTTTACTAAAACACACCGTGAGCTAGATTTGTCCCCACTCTACACGAATGGTTCTAAACTCTGGCTGTGCGTTGGAATGATTTGAGAAGCTTTTAAGAAATACCCTTACTGGACCTCACCCTAGAACGATTTAGATAAATCTCTGTAAGTGGAGCCCCAGGGGCATCAATATTAAAAAAAAAAAAAACTGCTCCGGTAATTCTAAAGTGCAGCCAGAGATAATCACTGATCTATGGCTAATAAATGAGCATAGGTGAAATCAAATAGAATAAATTCATATATTAAATTCCTACCTACTGTGAGCTTTCCATTACTGTGTAGATTTTCCCAAACCATTGACTGTTAATCATTTCTACCCTTCCTTCCAACTCTCACCTAGATTTCTCTCTGAGAAATAATGTCAGAGAACTAAAGAGAATTCTGGATGAAGAGGGGACAAGGGTTTAAATGACTGTTCTATCCTAGGTTGAGAATAGAAGTATGCACATACATGTTTTTACAAATGCCCTTTCTCTTAGTCACACAGATAAAAACTCACACCCATAAAAACAAATAGACACACAAATAGAGATAGCTCTTTGGCTGCCCCCAGTTCTACTTCTTCATCAGTTTTGTTCTCCTTGTGTAGTCTCTCATCTTTTCTCGTGTCTTTAACTATTACCTTTATGAGAATGACTTCCAAAGCTTCATCTTTAACTCTGACCTCACTTCAATTTCAAACCCAGATTTTCATTTGTCTTCTGATCAGTTGCACCTGAATATCTTGTGGCTCCTCAAAATCAGCAGGTCTGAAACCCCACCTTCCCTACTAAAAACAAACAAAATAGACTACTAAACAACAACAACTGACCAAATGTCCCTTTTTTTCTTACTGGTGTCCTCATTCTACTAGTCACCTGGGCAACATTACTTAGAACATTTCCCATAGTGTGTTCCATGGAATACTAGATCAACTAAGTTTGGAGCTATGTTAAACAGCAGGTTTCTTACTCTGTAATTTCTCAGAGCTTTTGATATACTGATGTGCATTTTGAATCTAAGATGGGGGTGGATTTTACAGCCTTCCCAGAATTTCCTGGACTGGTGTTCTATAAAACAGTGTTTGAAAAGTGCTGCCCTTAATGGTGATTTTTGACTTGTCCCTTTTGCCTTTTGATACATGCAGACCAAAGTCTGTTAATTCTTATAATTTTTCTCGAATCCGTCCCCTCCTTTCTATTCCCTTCTGCCTCAACCCTAGTCTAAACCCTGATCGCTTAGTGAAAGGGTTTAGACTTTAAGTGAAAACAACACTTAAATTATGTATTTTCATTCTCAGCAATCTTTTTGTAGTTCTAATTTCCCTACAGGTCAAATCCAAATGTTTTGGATTGGTAGGCAAGGCTCTTTAGGGTTTGGTCCTAGGCTGCTTTTTCAACATTATATCATGCTGGTCCCCTGCATTCTACCCCCAGTTCCAACCAGGTTGGTATCTTCATTACTCCTCTAACAGTACCTTGATAAAAATACCTGACATTTGTGTAAAGACTTTTCATTGTACTGTATACTTTCCCATAATTACTAGTATTTTATTCCTGTAACACCCTGTGAATTAGGTATTATTTTCCCCAATTTACAGGTGAAGGGATTGACAGAAGGAGATGAAGTTGGAATTTGGTGGTGTCATGAATACTACCTGGGTCTTATGACTTCAGATTCAGTCTTTTTGAATATTTCCTCCTCCATGGAAGCCACAGACATTCCCACCTCCAAATCATTTTATGAGCTGTTTCTTCCACCTGTGAAGCCTACCGTCAATCCCACTTTTTCTCTGGTTCCTGTTCTCATAGACCTCTCAATTTCACAGTGATCACTTCTTTCTCAGGACTACTTTCTTGGAACTTCTAGATTACTTATGGTCTATGCCATTCAACATGTTCAGTTTTTCATTTAGCAAATTTTGTGTAATTGTTATGTGCCAAGCCCTACAATAGATATAAAAAATAAAATGGGACAAAATGTTTATATTTAAACCTCAACTTTTAATTTTTTTAAATTTTAAATTTACAGAAAAGTTTTAGAAATAGTAAAATGAACATATTTGCATGTACTCCTTATCTAGGTTGACTAGTTGTTAACATTTTGTCATATTTGCATCCTCTCTATAAACATGTTCCCCGCCAGGCGCACAGGTTTTTTGGTAAGCCATTTGAGAGTTACTTGCAGACATGGAGTATATATTTTTAAAAACACAATCTGCTTAGTGTATTGACTTAAAGGTCTATTTCTGAATCTGGCCTCTGCCCCTTTCTCTTAAGGAGTTCATAGGGTGATAGGGGAGACAGATATATATAAACATAGTTACAATGCATTAAGACAGATACTGTAGGTACCATATTTAGGAGATAAGTACAAAGTTCTGTGGGAACACACAGGCAGGAAAGTCTAATTTCCCTTGAACAAGACAAGGAAGGATTCATAGAGGAGTTGGGTTTTAAAGGATAACCAGGAATTGTTAGGTAGACTGTATTTGTAGTTTAGTGGGGTTGTTTTTCATTCTTTCCTTTTTTTGTAGTTTAGTGTTTTTAAAAAACATATCTGTTCTGTCTCCCTTTTCTTTATGTTTTACAAAGCCTGGTAGAGTGCTTTGCATATGTTCGATGCTCATATGTATCTGATTGTAAATATACCTGGAGAGAGAGACAGGTATTAATACTTACATGGCTATTGTTGTGTATAAATAGTTATATATCCTTATATAGTCAGTTCACAAACACATAGATCCATATCCTCAAAAAAAAAGATAGATTAGAGGAGGGTATCACTTGGTGTGGTTAGAAGCCCTGGTGTATGTATAAACATGTATAATTAATGCCAACTAGTGCACCTGAATCAGGAAATGGGCAGTTTGGGGGAATACAAACTACAGATACTTCCCTTCATTCTTACCTCTCCATGCTTCCTATTCATTTTATCCTGACTTGGAATTTGGAACTTGAGGACAGAAATGGCTGACAGCGGCCATTCCAAGAGGACAAAAGTGGATGGCAATCAGGACTCCTCCACTGCATCTATAATCTCCCAGGTTTGCTGTTTAAAGAAAATGTAGATGGTAGTAGCAGGTCTGGGTGGTAAAGAGAGTTGAAAGGATGGGATAGAAATCTGTAAGTATGTGGTGACATGTAGAAGAGAATTCAGAATTGAATAAAGTAACGCCATAGAGTAAGAAGACTGTGTTTAATGCTGTCTGTAACAGTATATTAAAGGATGGTCTCTTTCATTAGGATCAGAGTAATGATAGAGGTTTTCTTGTAGGGGTTGCAGTCAGTTTCATTACTTTATAACAAATGCTTCATGCTTTAAAAGGTGACAAGATCATGCACTGCCTGTTTGTTCTGTCTCTCACTCTCACTCTCACTCTCTCTTTATTTCTTCCCTTGATCTGTAAGGGGAGGGGACCATTTGTAGACAGAAATTACTTAAGGAAAGGAACTCTCCCAAGGAAACACTTTATTTTTCCCTCAGTAAAAGATTTCATAAAGCATTAGAACATAATTTAATAGGTGCTTATCCTTGTCCTGCCTACTGCTTGTAGTCCCATTTGAATATTTTGAAGGAATAACAGAATGGTGCAGCTCCCAAGTAGATTAGTTTTCAGTGGTGTCCTGAAGCCACCTCTGAGGCAGCATTCCCTGGAGTAACCTGGCTGTATTTCTTCTGAACTGTGAAACAGAAAGCTTAGAGAAATGGAGAAGCTGTTTGGTGCTATATTCTTCCAAAACATATTGTCTACCCATGCCAGTGTTGACGGGCTCTTCTAGTGTCATGTAGTATAACAAGTATACTGTTACTATACTATATTATAATTAAATATACTTATTATATTATTACTGTATGCATTATACTAACTAATATAGTACATTGTTATAACTGGTAATCAAAATTTTGGAGTGTTATGATTAGAAAACTAACTACTTGGAAATTGTCAAGTCCTAGTAAGGGAAATAGTGATGACTTGAGACTTAAGTTTGTGGCTTTTTTTTTTTTTTCAGGGAAAGAGGGTTGAGTTGCACTAACAGTTCCCCTTTACAATTATTCTGAATTGAAGTTCATTTATTATTTAGGGAAAATGTCCAGATAAATATTTCTGTGGACTCTTGAAGATAAGTCTTGGCTAGTTCAGAAAAAAATAAAAGTGATGATGCTTGCTTTTCTAGGACATAGGATATATTTTAAATATTCTCATAGCTTTATGATTTTTGAGCTGACTTACCCATTTTTTTCCAGATGGAATGTCCTCTAATAGGATAGTTGACTTAGTTTTACATAAACCTGTTGGAGCTTGGATTTTTTTTTTAACTTGAAGGAGTCACCAACTGCAGCTTTTAGTTCCACTTTTAGCTGCAATCTTCTCTTCTGTGTACCTATAAAGTAAATGCCATGTAAATACGAACCCAGGATAAGGTTACTTGTTCTCAAAAGATCATGTACCAACTGCAGTTGCTGAGTAAGTATTCCTGCATCTAGTGATGTTTATAACAGCTTGTTTCCGTTTATTTCTGCAGAGTGTAGTGAAGCTGATGAGGGGACTGCTGCACTGCATGATCAGACAGGTATGGCATTGTTAACAGCACCCTCTCCAATAAAACCACATTGTTATATATATATATATGGCTTATATTTTTTTCAGTTTCACAAATAGTACATACTAATTTTAGAAAATCTGTAGAATTGAGGAGGGAAATGTCAACCATGATCTCACCACCCAGTTACCACTGAAGTATTACCTTCCAGTCTTTTACCCCCCTCTAAAAATGATTTTCTTATATACTTCATCATTACTGTACATGCAATTATGTATATTGAGTAAAAGATGATACAGGTCTATAAGTTCTCCTCTGAAACCCTTGGGACCAGATAAATTTTATAATTCAGAATTTTTCAGATTTTAAAAGGTAGTGCAGTGCACATACCGTATATTATGTTATGCCCTCAGCAAGTCCAGACATCACTCTATCATCAAAAACATTAATCTCTCTATAGGAAAACATGCATTTTTACAATAAGTGGAATAAATAAAAACTACAAATAGCCCCAAGTCAGTTTGAATCAGGTGTTGCCACCAAATGAATTTTGGTACAAAACTTAGGGGGAAAAACCTTTTGGAAGTGTTTTAGATTTTAGGGTTGGAGATAAGGGGCCAAGGACTTACATCTTCTAGCATTAATATGCATTTTCCTGATCTTGAGTGAAGTTGAGCACCCTTTCATGTGTGGGTTGAAAATTTGTATTTCCTCTTCTATTAATTGCCTGTTAGGTCCTTTGCCTCTTTTTCTCTTGGGCTTTCTCTTTCTTGCCTATTTGAGGAGTTCCTGTCCATGATGGATATTAATCCTTTGTCACATGTACTACAAATATTTTTTAGCTGTCTCTGGTTTATCTTTTGGGTTTGTTTATGATATTTTTCCATTCAACAGTGTTTTACTTAAAGAAAAAGTATTTTACTTTTATCCTAGGAGATCTTTACACATGTTGTGCACTTTGACTCAGAATTGATTTTTGAGCCCAAGATTACATTTTATTAGAAGGAGAAATCGAGGCCCAGATTAATAAAATGACCATCCTGAGGCACACAACAAGTCTAAAGTAAAAAGAAATCAACTCTAGACTTCTGAACTTGATCAGTGATCTCTAGTCCGGTAGGGACTAACTCACAGCCATCATTTTTTTTCCTTCTTTGCTACTTTTAAATTTTTTTGTATTTTAGATATTTGCATTTTCCACCTTACCAAATAGGTTTAAAGTCACGAATTTCTTAAACCATATTTAAAAGTATGATACTTACTATTGTATAGCAGATGCACACATAATCAAATTGAAGTTTCAGGAAATAAGTCTTTCATTTGTCCCTTGCACAGTGTTTCATTTCTGTCCTTGGTTTCAGCTTTCTTTCACATATTTTCTTTGTCACTCCATGGGTCTCTCCCTAGCTCCTTTCATTACTCCTTCAAAATATATCCTCTTCCCTCAAAATTCCTACCTCTGTTTCAGGAACAAATGTATCTTTTTTAACAACTCAATTATCTCTTACTAAGCTGTTGTCACCTCTCCACACCTCAGTTTTTATCTACAAAGTGGGAAAACAACCATCTGAAGAGTGAAAGAGAGGTGACTAGGAAATAGCTGGTTTTGATGGATATTATTTTCTAATTAAATTGCTTAAATTGAAAAACAGCAAAAAAAAAAAAAAAAAGAAAAACAGCAAGAGCAGACTTTCCTAATTGTATAAGTGTAGGGAAAAAGAGGTAACAATGCATTTTAAATACTCAAAATTGCCTGAAGACCAAATGGAATGATATGTATCAGATTACCACCAAAGTATGGCATATGGGTTGATTTTTCTGCATAGCCTTCTTTTACTGTTTTTGTTTTCTTCAGGTGGATAAAGTAGAATCCTTCAAGTATAGTCAGAGTACCAAGGATAGCCTCCATGCCAAGTACAACACCAAAACCTGTGCCACTGTAGTGGGTGATGATCAGTGGGGACACCTGCAGCTGGATGCTACCTCTCTGTACCTGCTCTTCCTAGCGCAAATGACTGCCTCAGGTCAGTACAAGGACAGAAGTACTGGGAACCACTGCAGTGTGGAGCACTTGCCCTGGCACACGTGGCTTCTCCAAAGGTGTTGGCCAGCAAACAACATAGCTGTTTACATTACTTAAAGATACACATTGGAAACATAATATTTTGCAAATTTTATACAGAGAAACAACTCGCTAAGGTAGTTAGTGTTCTTTTACACTGAGAAACAAGTCTGGAGTACTAAGTAATATATATTTTTAATTGAGAACTGGGAAATCTGGGGCAGATTTTCTTTAGACAGGTATTTTTATCTTTTATTAATCCTCAGGTGCTATAACATGGGAAAGAAGGACTATTGCTTATTCCCATACTATGCACTGACAAACCTATAGTTAGTGTCAACATCACCTACTTTGTACTACTCTTTATGAGTATATTATAAACAAGGCATCTGTTTACAGGCATCTAAATTATATTAAGGGAATTAACTTAGGAATCAGAATTCAGTGTTTTTTATTATTGAATAACACACCCTTTTCAGATGGTTTTGTTAATTGCTTTAGATGTTTTACCTGAAAAGGAAATTATAAGGACCAGTGTAATTCCCTTTTATTTCTCCTAAATTGGGGAGGGCTATGAATCTGATTACATTCAGTTTATAAATTAAACAGGACTTTGCGAGATCTTCCTGAGTAGATACATATACTTCTCACAATACCACATTTTTGACATTTCAATTTCTTTATCTTTCTATCTGATTACAGAGCTCCTTGGTTCTAAAGGCATTCAGGGTCAGAATTACCCCAGAATATTCTTCTCCTTTTCTTGCAGAAATAAATACTTGGTGATAAAGCCTCCCTTTTTTTCTTTCCTCTAGAACAACACACATCCCAGAAGCTGAATAACCTTTTCTTAAAATTATAATGTCTACTTACATACTTCTTTCTTTTGGAGGGGAGGTTCCTCCGTGAATAAATATATTTTTTAGGTTTTATTTGTTTAAATAGAATGGCAACTATAACTCCGTTTCTAATATTCTTCTAATACCAACTCTAGAGTGCTTTTCTACAAAGCAGTGTCTAAATATCCCTTGTGGTTTTTCATTTTGAGCCCAGAAGGGAAGCGGAAATATACTAAAGAGGCTTATAAGAGACATATTCATTCAACAAAAGTTTGTTGATTCCTGACTTAACATTTGATTTTCAACCCCATGAGCTGACTTTGATAGGTACTTGGAATAGGGTTGATATTTGATCAGGCCTTTGAGGAATAAGTTAGAATAAGTAGAAATTCACAAGTCAGAAAAGGGAAGGGAATAGCGTGACTATAGCACAGAAGTTTGAAAGATACTGGCCACCAAGGTAAGGCTAGGTATCTTCTATGCTTAGAGTGTAAGATATTCAATAGATCTGGAAAAATGGCAAAAGATGGAGCTGGAAAGTTGGGACTAACTGTTTAAGTGCTCGTGTACCATGCTAAGTAGTTTGGAGTTTAGTTTATAGTCAATAGAGAGCCACTCAAGATAAATAATCAAGAAAGTTTCTAATGATTCACTACAATAGCAGGAGGATAGATTGGATGGGGGAGTTAAAAGTTTAGTAAAATACTTTAGGCAAGAAATGATGCAGAACTTATGTAAGGCAGTTGCCTTGAGGATGAAAAGGATAGCTGTGAGAGATAATTGAGAGGTAGAATGTGAAAGATCTTCATGGAAAATTTAGCAATTCCCTGAACATTTTTGAATTCTTAAAAATTTCAACCTTGGTTAACAGAGGCTTAGACAGAAGCTGACTGCAACTTACAGGATAGTGGCAAAGAAGCTCCACAGACCCTCTCCCCAGCAAAATAGCCATAAATGGTGAAATTTAATTTTATAAAACCGACCGTTTAAAGTCACTGGAAATTGTCCTAAGGGCACACAGCAAGTGGAAAAACATTTATTCAAGGAAATCTAAATCTTAACAATGAGAGAGTATGGCATTTGGGCCACAACCTATTCCCTCCCCTGCCCCAAGGTCACCATGACAGAAACACTACTTGAAGTGGTTGTAGCCAGGAGTGCAAGGCTCCCTCTCCACCCAGCTCCCAGTCTAGGGCTATGATATCTCCCTGAGAGAGGTAGGTTGCCAGCATTTCTCACCATCCCCAGCTCTGTGTTGCAGAAGTTCTAGTCTAGCCAAGAATAATTAAGAGGTTTGGAACTCCCTTCCTACCCCCCAGTCCCACTCATGGAGTGGAAGCTTAATCCCAGGCAGAGCAGACCAAGAATAATAGGCCTGGCCCACCTTTCTAGTAGCATGGATGATGGGGCTGGCCATAAGAACAGAAAGCTCCATAGCTTCTCCCAAGAGAACTGACTTTATCTGGAACAGAGTGTGGGAAAGTTCGAGCCTAAGGGCACTCAAAAACAATTGAAGATTTTGGTTTTAAGAAATTGAGAGGAGGCTGATAACTCAATAATAAGAGCAGCAAGCTAACCCATAGACTAGCTAGAAGTCTTAACAGAGAACCAAGGAAAGAGAGAGCTAAAAACAGCCCTCCTAGGGTTAGAACAAATTTCAAAGACTGGCATCAAAGACCACCTGAAAGGGGGTCCTGAATTTAATTAAATGAGATTGTGGAGCAATTTATGCCTTGGGGCACTGTACAATATAATAGAACAATGAGCTGGCAATTAGTAGAGATTAACATCTGGGAAAGATACCAACAGAGGCAGATATTTAATGGATCACAGAAAGAGACAGTCGCTAAAGCTAAAACCACTGTCTTCCTGGGGTGACAGTGTACATGTCCAAAGGAGCACCCTCTGAAGAACAACTTCAGAGGCTGCATACTATGGGGAAAATACATTTCACTGAAATAATCCAAGTCACTAAACAAACAGGTAAACAAAAAACAAGTCCCATAGGGGAGGGTATCAATATCTATAAATTCCTACAACATATTATCTATAATATCCAGTTTTCAGCAAAAATTTATGAGGCGTGCAAAGAAACAGGAAAGCCTGAGCCAACACACGAAAAAAGCAGGTAACAGAAGCTGCCTTTGAGAGGAAGCATGTGTTGAACTTAGGAAACAAAGACTTCAAAGCAGTTACTATAAAAGTGTCCAGAAAGCTAAAGGACACCATGCTTAAAGAAGTAAAGGAATATATGATGATTGTATTTCGTCAAATAGAGAATATCACTAAAGAGATAAAGATGAAGCAAATGGAAAGTTCAAAATGAAAGATTCACTAGGGAGACTCATAGATTTGAGCTGGCAGAGGGGAAGATCAGCATACTTGAAGATAGATCAACAGAGATTATGCAGTCTGAAGAACAAGAAAATATAATAAAGAAAAATGAATAAAACCCCAGAGAAATGTAGGACACCAACTCGTGTAATAAGAGTACCAGAGGAGAGTAAGGAGCAGAAAATATTTTTAAAGAAATAATGGCTAAAAACATCCCAAATTTGATGAAAAACATTAACCTACATATCTAAGAAGCTCAAAGATCTCCAGGTAGGATAAACAGAGATTCATACCCAGAAACATCATAGTAAAAATGTTAAAAGCCAAAAACAAACATCTTGAAAGCACTATGAGAAAAATGACTTGTTATGTATAAGGGAACCCAAATAAGATTATCAACTGACTTCTCATCAGAAAAAAAGTGGAGGCCAGAAGGCAGTGGAATGATATATTCAAAGGGCTGAAAAAAGGACCTGTCAACCAAGAATCTTATATCCAGCAAAACTCTCTTTCAAAAACGAAGTGAGATGAAGCCATTCCCAGATAAACAAACAGTGAGAGAATTAGTTGCTAATACACCTACCTTACAAGAAATACTAAAAGAAGTTCTTTATACTAAAATCAGAGGACTGCAGATAGTAATTGGAATCCACACACACACAAAAAAAGAGACCACTGGTAAAAATAATTATAAAATATGATATAATTGCATAATTCTTCTTTCTTAACTGACCTAAAAATCAATTGTATAAAACAATATACTTGTATTGTTGGGTTTATAGCATATAAAAATGTAAATATATTTGATGATATCAGAACTAAGGACGTGGGTGGTAGCAAAGCTATATTGAATTAAGGAAATGATACCAAATGGTAACTCAAATCCACAGGAACAAATGAAGAGAATCAGAAATGTTAAATTAGAAAGACATCCTGTGTTCATGGATCAGAAGACTTACTGTTAAGATAGCAACATTCCCCAAACTGATCTATAGATTCAATGCAATTTCTGTGAAAATCCCAGCTGTCTTCTTTGCAGAAATTGACAAGCTGTTCCTAAAATGTATATGAAAATCCAAAGGACCCAGAATGGCCAAAACAACTTAGAAAAAGAACAAAGTTGGAGGACTCAACACTTTCTGATTTCAAAACTTACTTCCAAATACTGTGATGCTGGCATAAGGATAGACATATAGAATAACAGAATAGAATTGAGAGTCAAGAAATAAACCATTGGGCTTCTCTGGTGGCTCAGTGGTTGGGAGTCCGCCTGCCGATGCAGGGCACACGGGTTTGTGCCCCGGTCCAGGAAGATCCCACGTGCCGTGGAGCGGCTGGGCCCATGAGCCACGGCCGCTGAGCCTGCGCGTCCAGAGCCTGTGCTCCGCAATGGGAGAGGCCACAACAGTGAGAGGCCCGCATACCGCAAAACAAAAAAAAAGAAAAAAAAAGAAAGAAAGAAATAAACCATCACATTATGGTTAGTTGATTTTTGACAAGGGTGCCAAGATAATTCAATGGGGAAAGAATGGTCTTCTCAACAAATTATGCTGGGAAAACTAGATATCCACATGCAAAAGAATGAAATTGGACTTCTTCCTCCAACATAGACAAAAACTAACTCAAAATGAATCATAGACTTAAATGTAAGAAGGAAAACTGTAAAAAGATCTTAATCCTCTAAATCTTCTATAACAGAATACTGCAGAATGGGTGGCTTAAACAGCAGAAATTTATTTTGTCAAAATTCTAGAGGGTAGAAGTCCAAGATCATGGTGTCAGCAGGGCTGGTTTCAGATGAACCCTCTCACCTGTCTTCATATGGCCTTTTCTCTGTGTGTGTGCATTCCTGATGTCTCTTGTAATAAGGATACCAGTCCCTATTGTATAAGGGCCCCACCCTTATGACCTCATTTAAACTGAATTCCCTCCTTAAAGGCCTTATCTCCAAATACAGTCTCATTGGGGGTTAGGGCTTCAACATGTGAATTTTGGGGGAACAAATTCGAGTTTATAACAAACACTTAGAGCAAAATATAGGAATAAACCTTCCTGACCTTGGGTTAGACAAGGCCCTGTTAGATATGACACCAAAAGCATAAGCAACTAAAGAAAAAATAAATTGGAATTTATCAACTTAAGATAAACTTTTGTTTATCAACTTTTGTGCTTCAAAGGACCCCTGTAAGAAAGTAAAAAAACAACCCACACTCTGATAGAAAATATTTGCAAATCATATATCTGATAAGAAACTTGTATCTAGAGTATATAAAGAACTCTCACAACTCAATAATAAAAAGGTAACCTAATTTGAAATGGGCCAAGAATATGAATTGACATTTCTCCAAAGATATTCACGTGGCCAATAGGTACATGAAAAAATGCTAAACATCATAAGTCACTAGGGAAATGCAGATGCAAACCATAATGAGATACCATGCCACACCCTCTGGGATGGCTATAATCAAAAAACCAGAAAATAACAAGTGTTTCTGAGAATATGGAGAAATAGGAAGCTTCATACACTGCTGATGGGAATGTAAAATAGTACAGCCACTTTGTAAAACAGTCGGGTAGTTCTCACAAGGTTAAACAGAGTTACCATATGATCTAGCAGTTTCACTCTTAGGTATTTACTCAAGAGAAATGAAAACATGTTCACTCAAAAGCTTGTGCACATACATGAATGTTCATAGCAGCATTGTTTATAATAACCAAAAAAAATGGTAGCAACCTAAATGTCCATCAACTAACTACTCATTGGATAAATAAAATGTGATATATCTGTACAATGGAATATTTTTTAGCAATAAAAAGGAATGAAGTACTGATATGTGCTACAACATGGATGAACCTTGAAAACATGCTAAGTGAAAGAACCCAGACATAATATGTCACATATTGTATGATTGCATTTATATGAATATCTATTAAGGCAAATCTATAGAGACGTAAAGAAGATTAGTGATTGCTCGGCAGGAGGTGGGGTAGGGGAACCATGGGACAAGTGTTGAAGGGAAATGGGGAGTGATGCTACAGATACAGGGTTTCTTTGGGGAGTGATGAAAATGTTCTAAAATTGACTGTGGTGATGGTTGCAGAACTCTGCATACCCTAAAAACCATTGAATATACTTGAAATGGGTGAATTGCATGGTATGTGAATTATATCTCATATTGTTTTTAAAAATAAGGGAGAGAAAGGCTAAATTTTAGGTGAGTGCAAGTCAGTCTGTGGAGTAGAACACTGAGTCATCCTCATTTCTCGAGCCCTGCATATTTTAGTATGCTTTATACAGCACTGCCATCTTTGGCCTTACCCAAGCCCTCCTTCATTTAACCTGTGTGTCTCACATCCGCATCCTCTGTTCTACAAGCAATACCTTGGCTCCATAGAAGGGACAGGAACCAGAGGTCCTACATGTATGGCTTTGCTTCAAGAGACAGGTCCCTCTCCTGTGGTTTACAGGGTTGTTTGAGATCATTCAATAAATAATTATTGAATATCTACTATTCAATATTGTTTAATACCATTCACATTAGTATGTGAGATACTTTTAGGGGCTATGTGAGATACTTTTGGGAACTTACAAATGTAAATAAGATTCCTTCAAATTCAGATAAAGATTTATCTATGGTACAAGTAAAAAAGAAGTTCATAAGAGCAAGAAAAATAAAATTCTGTGAAGCACTGAAGAGGGGAATCAATGAGAGCATCGTAAGAGGAGATAGCATTTGAGCTGGGCCTTGAAAGAACAGTTAGGATTTCAAGATGTGGAGAAAGCCGTGTAAACAATATCATGAGTAAAGGGACAAATGGTAGACGTGTGGCATTTATATGATATAGTGACTAGTTAGCTGTGACACAAGCCTAAGAGATGGACAAAACCAGTTTCACACCTACTGCCTTCTCTCAATCTCTGTTCAAGCACCTTGGCACACAAAGGTGACAAGATAAAGCTATGAAGCTGATGTCCAATATTACTACCTCTCTCTTCTTTTTTCCTCTCTATCCAAGAAGTTAAGGTAGGTCATTACTGCTACAAGAAAGACCCTTTGCTGCTGATGCTGCCCTGTGCTGTGGTTGCTGTTTTGACAAAGGCACGGATCAGGAGGAGTTTGCAATCTGATGATCTGAATCATATAGTCCTTTTTAATTTTAAAGTTAGAGTTCTGTGATTTAAAATATTTGTCAGTAGATCAAAGATTTAAATGCAAAAAAAGAAACGGAAAGTACTAGAAACATTCATGGGATAAAGCTTTTTAATAAAAGCTTCTGAGAAGAAAAATATACTGTAAACAAAATCAAAGTTCAAACAAACTAGGAAAAATACTTGCAACACATATGATGGGCAAAAGTGTAATTTCCTTAATATTTATTAATATATTAATAACAAGGACCAGCAATTCAATAGAAGTTGGTGAAGGACATGAAAAAACAAACAGTTCATAGGAAAAGAAATAGAGTTGGCTTATAAACATAAGAAAAGACAACCTTACTCAAAATTTAAAAGCTACAAATTAAAGTGCAAGGAAATTCTATTTCTCATCCATTAGAATGGTAAATATCAGAAACTTTTATTAAAGCCTATGTTTACAAAATGTGTTGGAAAAAGGCAGGCAGTGCTAGTTGGTATGCAAACTGTGGAATTTCTTTGCAGAATAACTTGGTGATGATCATCAACATTTAATTGTACATGTGGTGAAGTATTTAGAGAGAAGTGTACCCATATTTGCCGCTTACTTTGAAATGTATCAAAAATAAGGTGGACTGTTGCATGGATATATATGTGATTAAAAAGTACAGTAAAATGTTAATGGTTGAGTACAGATGGTGCATAAAATCTACAGGTGCCATGTAAAATTCTTTCATTTTTTGCCTGAAAATATTCAAAATAAAATGTTGAGAAAATGCATAAATCTGTGACTCAGCAGTTAAGAATTTACCTTGATATACTGGTGTGTGTGCACAAAGATGTAAATACACAGATATTCATGGCAGCATTGATTGTAGTGATAAAAGATTAGATACAACCTAAATGTCTTTCAATAGGGAACGGGTTATATGAATAGCCATTCAGTGGAATGCTATGTAGCCATTAAAAAAATGAGGCAGATATATTTAAAACTGTCTCCAAGTTATATATGAAAAAGACAAGGTGCAGCATAGTATACTACTCTTTGCATAATTTTTGTATACGCATAATGTATCTCTGAAAGGATAGAGAGGAAACTGTAAGACTGGTTTCTCCCAGAGAGGAGATTTGGCAGGGTGGGAGTGATGTGATTCTGGGTGGGGGAAAAACTTTCACTGTGTAATTGTTGGTATTTCCCTCGATGGCAGGGGAGGGGAAAGGAGTTAGTTTTTAAACAAAAATGGATCATATTGTACATATTTGGAAGCGGTATAGCATCTTGGTTGGGAACTCAGTCTCTGAAGTGAAACAGAAGTTGATAGTCAATTGAGTCCTGGTTCCACTATTTATTAGTTACATGACTTTAGGCAAATATTTAACTTCTCTAAGCCTCAGGCAGAAAATAGAGGTACCCACCTCTTAAGGTTGCTTTGAAAATTGAATGTATGATTCATGCAAAACATTTTATTTATAAGCCCTATCTTTATATAGCTTATATTTAGAATAATTATCATTTTTACTCCCCAAAATATGGTTTTGAGTTCTTAAAATCATAATCTTTATCTACTTAGTATTTAGACTCCCTCCAAGTCTTCTTTGAAATATCTGTCTTAATTTTCCAGATGCCTAGGTTTGTACATTTAAACACAGCACAAATTAATTACCTGTAGAATTAGGAGTCTGATACTTTCCATTAAAGCCTACAAATAACAATTAAAATTCTTTCATGTTAAAATATGGTGGTATCTTACTTAGTTGAAGAGTAGCCTAGGACTGATTTGTGGTTTTATTTTTATGTTTTAGGAATCAAAGTGTCTCCCATTATTCCTAAGCGGGAGTAGGATTATTTGGTAGTAGGGGGATCAGTTAGTCACTGTGGCTGCCTGTAAAGCCTGTAGTGATAATTGACTAGCTCTATATCTTTATTCTCTTTTTCCTCAGGACTTCATATCATCCACAGCCTAGATGAAGTTAATTTCATACAGAACCTTGTGTTTTACATCGAAGCTGCATATAAAACTGCTGTAAGTACTCATTTTGGAATGAATTTTAAATATGTGATGTTCTTAAAATACTGAACAACCTAATCCTTCTCTTAATGCTGCCTCTCATAGTGAACCAATCTATAACGCTTCTGGCAGAAATTGCCTTCAGCCTCTTTACTAAGCTCTGTCGTCCTCTGTTTGCCTTTTCCCCAAGGGATTTACAGAGGCAGGAGGGTCAAGGTGCAATGCTTTCATTCCTTTCAAACTCTGTAATACTTCATGGTATGTATTGGGCTAAATTGTGGTCTTATTTTATTTATTTTTTATTTTTTTGTGGTACGCGGGCCTCTCACTGCTGTGGCCTCTCCCGGAGCGCAGGCTCCGGACGCGCAGGCTCAGCGGCCATGGCCCGCGGGGCCAGCCGCTCCGCGGCATGTGGGATCTTCCCGGACCGGGGCACAAACCCGTGTCCCCTGAGTCGGCAGGCGGACTCTCAACCACTGCGCCACCAGGGAAGCCCTTATTTTAATATTTGTGGTTAAATGGGAGCAAGACGGCTAAGGAGTATTATGGGTCAGTTAGCTACTTAGAAATAAAATTTAGTCATGTATTTAATATCATCTGTAGACATTGATTCAGTGCTTACTATACAAAAATAGTTACTCTTTCTTATGACTACATATGAGGTAGGTTTTTATTGTCATAATATATTTAACATCTCTCTCAGGATTTGCTGTTCTTCATTGCATGATGTTCATTGTATTGAAAATGGCTATGTCATAAGTAGTCCAGTTTTTTTTAGCTGTTTAATTGTTTTAGTTTGATTAGTTGTTTTTTAGTTGTTACAGGTGTGAGGATAAATCTGCAACCTGTCACTCCATATTTACCAGAAGGATAATTCTAACATAGACATATCTGATGCAGACAAACATTATTTGTTGATGGATTGCTTTGTTTTCTGATACCATAGGCCTGCTGTGATCCAGGGTAAAAGCCAGTGTTCTCTGACCTCTCTGTTGCAGCCAAGGGTTGCAGCAGTAGAATTAATGATATTTGTGCCTTCTCATACTCTATAATCTTTGCTGCACAAACTAGGGTCGAGCTGGGTTTAGGGGCAGATGAGACTCACCATGGGATAAATATGGCTTACCTTTCTGAAGCTCCATCTTAAATACCAAAATAAATATAGGTGTGTGTGCATGTGTGTGCACACACATGCATGTGTGCACATGGGTATTTCCAAGTTCTGTTCAATGAGAGGGCCTAGAAGCCTGACACCACAGTGACAATGAGGACCAGCATCCAAGTCTTGAATGTAACTATCATTCTCTAATAAAAGAAACCAGGATTCCTTGTAGAAGTGGTTGATTCCAGGGCTGGGGCAGGGAAAATACAAGATGAGACTGTATTTGGGCATCTTATAGTGACAAAAAGTGAGGAAGTGTTCAAAAAAATGGGGCATGTCAAAAAGGCACAGGAGCCAACCTAGAAGAACTCCCCCAGTGGCCAGAGCTGGAACAATTTGAGCAAAATAAATAATGATAACATTTTATTACAACCCAGAGAATAACCTAAATATCTATAAGTTCATACTGATGTAAGTAAATAGCTGAGTAAATAAATGAGGGAGAAAGGATAACTCTTCCTTAGAGAAGAATTGCAGTCAATGAGTGTAGAGGTAATGAAGGAACTAGAAAATCACCATTGAAATCACCACTGTAATAATTGTTGCAGGCACAATTCACCGATGGATGCTAAATTAGTGGGTGGATGTTTGAGGAGAAACAAGATATTTGCACAATCGTAAAGTATCTCTCTGAAGATAATTATTAATTACAGGCACACCTCATTTCACTGTGCTTCCTTCGCTCTATTGCACTTCACAGTTAATTGTGTTTTTTTACAAATTGAAGGTTTGTGACAACCCTATGTCAAGCAAGTCTATTTGTGCAGTTTTTCAAACAGCATTTGCTCATTTCATGTCTCTGTGTCACATTCTGGTAATTCTTGCAGTGTGTCAAACCCTCTACCAGAAAAGAGATTATGACTTGCTGAAGTCTCATATAATGGTTAGCATTTTTTAGCAACAAGGTATTTTTAAATTAAGGTATGTGCATTGTTTTTCAGACATAATACTATTGCACACTTAATAGACTGTAGTATAGTGTAAACATAACTTTTATATGTACTGGGAAAGCAAAAAAATCATGTGACTTGCTTTATTGCAATATTCACTTTATTGCTGTGGTCTGGAGCTGAACCCACAATATCTCTGAGGTATGCTTGTAATTAGTATAGTAATACAATAGTATAATAGAAAAATAGTAACAGTAGAATGGAGAAACTCTGCAGACACCACCTTAACCAAGTCATTAAGGTTAACATCACCAGTAATGACATCAACATCGTATACCTCTGATACGATATACTAAGAAGGAGCATAATGTTTGTAGTATTCTAGTATTCTTGCCAAAAATGCATAACCTCAATCTAAACAAGAGAAGACATCAAGCAAACCCAAACTGAGGGAAATCTATAAAATATATGACCACTAATCTTCAGGAAGTGTCAAGGTCATGAAAGACAAGGCTTGAGAAACTGTAACTGATTGGAAGAGACTTAAGGAGGCATGACAAATGCGGCATGGTATTCTGGATTGGATCCTGGAATACATAGAAAGGCTATTAGTGATGGGACTTCCATGGCAGTCCAGTGGTTAAGACCTCACCTTCCAATGCAGGGAGTGCGGGTTTGATCCCTGGTCGGGGAGCTAAGATCCCACATGCCTTGCGGCCAAAAAACCAAAGCATAAAACAGAAGCAATATAGTAACAAATTCAATAAAGACTTTAGAAATGGTCCACATCAAAAAAAATCTTTAAAAAAAAGGTTATTAGTGGGGGAAAAATGGTGAAATCCTAGTAAAGCCCATAATTTGGTTACTAGTATTTTACTAATGTAAATTTCTTCACTTTGACAATTGTACTGTGGTTATGTCAGGTATTAACATTAGGGGAAGCTGAGTGAAAGGTGTATGGGAACTCACTACTAGTTTTGCAACTTCTCTGTAAATCTAAAGTTATTTGGAAATGAAAAGTTTTTAAAAAGTAATTTTAAATGTTATCTTTGTATTATCGAGGGGCCGTATAGAACTATGGTTAAGAATGTAGGCTTTGGAGCACTTGGACTCTAATCCTAGCTCTGTTATTCATTAGCTATGTGACCTTGGGTGAGTCACTTGACCTCTCTTTGCACCTCAGTTTCATCATCTATAAAATGTAAAGATTAAGGAAGATACTATAATAGTGTAAAGTGCATAGGTAAGTGCATGGTACATTGTCAGTGCCAATAGAGAGTAAAATTAGAATGGATGTTTAAGATAAAATATTTGGATGATGTTTAGGCTCTGTCTCCTAGACCCCCTAGGTGTCTGCTTTGATGAAAAATTTTGAGAAGCACCTCTTTAGATGAACTAAGTTACAGTTCTTAGTCCTGATCAACTGTCAAGATATCTCCCAACTTCTTGGAGGCCCCAATAGAATTTAAAGCTACTGGGAAAATAGCTACGGGGGAACCCAACTCATCGGCCTCTCCTTAATAAGCATTGTGGGCCAATGTATGTATGGCGAGTTAGCTAATACTTGTGCCTTTTATTCAAGGTTTGTATATCTAGTAAGTGTTTAGTAGTGATGATTTGATAATGGTGTGTTGGTTATTTTATGCCAGGACTTCGGGATATGGGAACGTGGAGATAAGACCAACCAAGGAATCTCAGAATTGAATGCCAGTTCAGTTGGAATGGCAAAGGTAATTTTCCTTGCTTTGTTTTTACCAAGTGTGGGATAAGGAAGTCTGGTATACCTTTGCCACAGATAAAGCCTTAACATGAATGTGGACCATCATCAAATTAATTGGTCTTTTAAACCATAGGCAGTATTCAGAGTCTCCAATATAACTGTGGACATGTAGGTGAAGACTTCTTTCATAAGCTCCAGATTTGTATGTACAACTGCTTTTGTAGCATATCTCTATTTACATATCACATAAAGACCTCAGAAAACATATCTTAAACTAAACTCATCATCTCTATCACTACAAAAACAAACAAAAGGAGGCTTTTTTTTCCTTCCATACACCAGTTGACAAAGCTTGATATCAGGGAACCATCTCTTAATCCTCCACCCCCCTCACTCTCCTGCATCCCCTGTATTGTTATCTTCATCATCATTATTATGTTCCACTTGGCTTCATCTTTTCCTTCCCACTGCTACTGCCTTAATTTCAGCTTTTATCTCTGGAAACAGCAAGAAGGCATAAAATAGGATAGTAGGAATAGGATCAAACATATCCATTATAATGATAAATACACATGGCTTGATTTGTTTCCCCTACCTAAAGGCAAAGACACAGATTGATTTAAAAAACGAAGAAAGGAAATCCAGTCTATACCTATACCACCTCTAAGAGCTCTAAGATGATAAATTGCTACGGAAAGATTAAAAACAGAAGGATGGACAAAGTGTGGCCAAAATAAGCAAAAAAGAGTACAGGTGACTATGTAAATTCAAATGAAGTAGAATTCAAAGCAAAAAGTATTACATGGAACAAAGAGGACAAAGAGGGTCCAGATAGAAGGCACAGCCTACAATGAGAAAGTCTGGCCTGGAATGTAGTTTCAATTAATACAGAGCAAAATGTATTAGAAATACAAGGCAAAATAGAAACAGTTATAATGGGACAATTTAACAAAAGCCACTGCTAGGCTATGACAGATAAAATAAACCAAAAATAAGTTCATAGATAATTTAAACTATATAATTAATGTGGTTGAATTAATAAATTTATATAGAACTTTGTCCCTACAAAATATTTATTCCCTAGGTAACCTTTTTCTTTTTTATGTATTTTTAATTACCAAAGTGATACAGATATTGAGCTTATTTTTAAAAACTAAACCCTACTCTATTTACCTCTATGTAACCTGATTTTTAAAATTCAACAATCTCACATTTCACTGAACAACATAACCAAACATCCTCTTTCATACAGGTAATCTAATTCATTCTTTTCAATATTTAATAATTACTTTGTTGATGATAATGCTTTAGTGCGGATCCTTGTACATATATCCTGGTGAACTTGCACAAATAGTTTTGTAGGATAGATTCCTAAAAGTGAAACCATTGGGTTAAGGGATATACACTTTATTTTTTTTTAATGTATTTATTTATTTTTGGCTGCATTAGGTCTTTTTTGCTGCACACGGGCTTTATCTAGTTGCGGCAAGTGGGGGCTACTCTTCATTGTGGTGTGCGGGCTTCTCCTCGTGGCGGCTTCTCTTGCTGCGGAGCATGGGCTCCAGGCGCGCAGGCTTCAGTAGTTGTGACGTGTGGCCTCAGTAGTTGTGGCACACAGGCTCTAGAGCGCAGGCTCAGTAGTTGTGAAGCACGGGCTTAGTTGCTCCGTGGCATGTGGGATCCTCCCGGACCAGGGATCGAACCCGAGTCCCCTGCATTGGCAGGCAGACTCCTATCCACTGCGCCACCAGCAAAGTCCCTGCTTCCTCTTTCTATTTACACATACACATTATTGTTTTTGAACCAGTTGAGAGTAAATTGCAGACATGATGCCTCATGTCTCCTAAATACTTTAGAGTGAATTTCCTCAAAGACTGTCCCATAACCATGGTACAATCATCAAAATCAGGAAATGAACACTGGCATTATACTGCAACTTAATCCAAAGACCCCATTCAAATTTCTTTAATTGTCCCAATAATATCATTTATAGCAAAAAACAAAAACAAAAACAAACAAAAAAACCCTTATGATCCAGGATCCAATCCAGGATAACATGTTACGTTTAGTTGTAATGTCTCTTTGGGCTTCTTTAACCTGATAATACTTTAGACTTTACTCGCCTTTTATGACCTTGGCATTTTTAAAGATTGTTTTATAGAATGTCCTTCAATTTGATTTTGTGTGATATTTCCTCATGATTTGATTCAAGCTATGCATTTTTGGCAAGAATAGCACAAAGGTAAGATGTGTCCTCAGTACATAATCAGGAAGTACAAGATGTGGATTTGTCCCATTACTCTTCATGTTAAGTTTGATGGCTTCATTAAGGTGGTATCTGCCATATTTCTCTGCTGTATATTTGCTTTTTTTTCCCCGCGTAGTTGATAAGTATTCTGTGCCTGGATGATATCTGCTTAACCCATTAGGTCTCAGTTTAGACATTTCTCCATGGAAGCTTTCCAGAACTACCTGCTATCCCAAAGACTAAGTCAGTTCTGCCTCACAATTGAGGAACTACAAATAACTAATAAATACTTGAAAGAATATTCAACCTTATTAGCAAATTAATGCAACAGAATCACCATTTTTCTATCAAATTAGGAAAAATTTCTAAAATAATACCTGGTTTGCATTAAAGACGGTTGTATCATACACTGCTGGTGATAGTAATATTGGTACAACTTGCATGAAAGGGAGTTTAGCATTACGTCCTAAAAATTGTTTATATCCTCTACTTCAGGGAATTAATGCTTAGAAAATAACTCATTCTACTCTGTTTTTGTGAGTTTGACTTTTTTAGGTTCCACATGTAAGTTATATAATACAATATTTGTCTTCCTCTACCTGCTTATCTCACTTAGCCTAATGCCCCCCAAGGTACATCCATATTGTCGCAAATGGTAGGTTTTCCTTCTTTCTTTTTTATTCTTTTTTCTTTTTATTTATTTTTTTATACAGCACGTTCTTATTAGTTATCCATTTTATACATATTAGTGTATATATGTTAATCCCAATCTCCCAATTCATCACACCAACACCCCCACCCCCCACCACTTTCTTCCCTTGGTGTCCATACTTTTCTCTACATCTGTGTCGCTATTTCTGCCCTGCAAACTGGTTCATCTGTACCATTTTTCTAGGTTCCACATACATGCGTTAATATACAATATTTGTCTTTCTCTTTCTGACTTACTTCACTCTATGACAGTCTCCAGATCCATCCAAATCTCAACAAATGACTCAATTTCATTCTTTTTTATGGCTGAGTAATTTTCCATTGTATATATGTACCACAACTTCTTTATCCATTCATCTGTCAATCAGCATTTAGGTTGCTTCCATGACCTGGCTATTGTACATAGTGCTGCAATGAACATTGGGGTGCATGTGTCTTTTTGAATTATGGTTTCTCTGGGTATATGTGCAGTAGTGGGATTGCTGGATCATATGGTAATTCTATTTTTAGTTTTTGAAGGAACCTCCATACTGTTGTGATGTTGAGCAGCCGTTCATGTGCTTCTTGGCCATCTGTATATCTTCTTTGGAGAAATGTCTATTTAGGTCTTCTGCCCATTTTTGGATTGGGTTGTTTGTCTTTTTAGTATTGAGCTGCATGAGCTGTTTATATGTTTTGGAGATTAATTCTTCGTCCGTTTATTCATTTGCAAATATTTTCTCCCATTCTAGGCTTGTCTTTCTGTCTTGTTTATGGTTTCCTTTGCTGTGAAAAAGCTTTTAAGTTTCATTAGGTCCCATTTGTTTGTTTTTATTTCCATTACTCTAGGAGGTAGATCAAAAAAGATCTTGCTGTGATTTATGTCAAAGAGTGTTCTTCCTACATTTTCCTCTAAGAGTTTTATAGTGCCCGCTCTTACATTTAAGTCTCTACATTTCATTTTTTTTTTCACACACACACACTGTATTTTATTTTTACAAGAGATAAATAAACTGACGCCAAGCATTGTAAATGGATGACCACAACAAAAGCAACAATGATTGCAATTACCAAACACGAAACACACTCATACTATGTCATAATATTGACATTCAGTCCAGTAATCCTCCACTGTAACAGCTCCTTTACTTTGCAGTGAAAATTGATTTGTATATTTTTTGCCTCTGAGTCCTTGTGGGATTTTTTTTTTTTTTTATTCAAACAGAAAGTCACAAAAATTATAATCATCCTCATCAGTTCACTCAGTCCCATGTAATTAAATTTTTTTCATCTTGATCTTTTGTTAGCACTTTTATGAATTCATCATTTTTCCACTAGAGTTCTGAAAATGCTTATTCATTCAGTTCAGAGTATAGTCAGTTACCAGAAACCTGTACTTGTCAGAGTCTTTTCCATGAATTCCTTGAAGATGAAACCCTTATATAGGAACATTTTTGCAAAAGCATCAGAGTACACCCAGAACTCTCTGTAAATGACAGAAGACTTAAAAATGACCACGGTTAAAGATTTGATGAAAGTTCATAATAATGCAATTGACAAGG
>NC_041234.1:50103545-50104328 GCF_002837175.3 Physeter macrocephalus | reverse complement strand
GTGCATTTCTAAGAATTTGTCCCTTTCTTCCAGGTTGTCCATTTTATTGGCATAGAGTTGCTTGTAGTAATCTCTCATAATCTTTTGTATTTCTGCTGTGTCAGTTGTTACATCTCCTTTTTCATTTCTAATTCTTTTAGGATTGTATTGCTATAAAGTTCCCTCTTAGAACTGCTTTTGCTGCATCCCATAGGTTTTGGGTTGTCATTTCTCCATTGTCATTTGTTTCTAGGTATTTTTAAATCTCCTCTTTGATTTCTTCAGTGATCACTTCGTTACTAAGTAGTGTATTGTTTAGCCTCCATGTGTTTGTATTGTTTACAGATCCTTTCCTGTAATTGATATCTAGTCTCATAGCCTAGTGGTCGGGAAAGATACTTGATACAATTTAAATTTTCTTAAATTTGCCAAGGCTAGATTTGTGACCCAAGATATGATCTATCCTGGAGAATGTTCCATGAGCACTTGAGAAAAATATGTATTCTGTTGTTTTGGTATTGAATATCCTATAAATATCAATTAAGTGAATCTTCTTTAATGTATCATTAAAAACTTGTGTTTCCTTTTTATTTTAATTTTGGATGATCTGTCCATTGGTGAAAGTGGGGTGTTAATGTCCCCTACTCTGATCGTGTTACTGTCAATTTCTGCTTTTATGGCTGTTAGCATTTGCTTTATGTATTGAGGTGCTCCTATGTTGGGTGCATATATATTTATAATTGTTATATCTTCTTGGATTGATCCCTCGATCATTATGTAGTGTCCTTCCTTGTCTCTTGTAAC
>NC_041234.1:50102586-50103069 GCF_002837175.3 Physeter macrocephalus | reverse complement strand
GGAGCATTTAATTCATTTACATTTAAGGTAATTATCGATATGTATGGTCCTATTACCATTTACTGAATTGTTTCGGGTTGTTCTTGTAGGTCTTTTCCTTCTCTTGTGTTTCTTGCCTAGAGAAGTTCCTTTAGCATTTGCTGTAAAGCTGGTTTGGTGGTGCTGAAGTCTCTCAGCTTTTGCTTGTCTGTAAATGTTTTAATTTCTCCATCATATCTGAGTGAGATCCTTGCTGGGTAGAGTAATCTTGGTTGTAGGTTTTTCTCCTTCATCCCTTTAAATATGTCCTGCCACTCCTTTCTGGCTTGCAGAGTTTCTGCTGACAGGTCAGCTGTTAACTTTATGGGGATTCCCTTGTGTGTTATTTGTTGTTTTTCCCTTGCTGCTTTTATTTTTATTTTATTTTATTTTATTTTTTGTGGTATGCGGGCCTCCCTCTGTTGTGGCCTCTCCCGTTGCGGAGCACAGGCTCCGGATGCGCAG
>NC_041234.1:50101958-50102234 GCF_002837175.3 Physeter macrocephalus | reverse complement strand
TGTTTCTCCTTGGATTTATCCTGTATGGAACTCTCTGTGCTTCCTGAACTTGATTAACTATTTCCTTTCCCATATTAGGGAAGTTTTCAACGATAATCTCTTGAAATATTTTCTCAGTCCCTTTCTTTTTATCTTCTTCTGGGACCCCTATAATTCGAATGTTGGTGTGTTAAGTGTTGTCCCAGATGTCTTGAGACTGTCCTCACTTCTTTTCATTCTGTTTTCTTTATTCTGCTCTGCAGTAGTTATTTCCACTATTTTATCTCCCAGGTCACT
>NC_041234.1:50098764-50101248 GCF_002837175.3 Physeter macrocephalus | reverse complement strand
GGGGGAGGGAGGGGGGAGAGGGCGAGGGAGATAGAGAGAGAGAGAGAGGAGAGAGAGAGAAAGAGAAAGAAAGAAGGAAAGATAGAAAGAAAGAAAGAAGGTAAAATAAAGTAGGATAAAATAAAATAAAGTTATTAAAATAAAAAATAATTATTAAGTAGTTAAAAAAGAAATGGGACTGTTAGAACCCTAGGGCAAATGGTGAAAGTAAAGCTATACAGACAAAATCCCACACAGAAGCACACACATACACACTCACAAAAAGAGAAAATTGGGAAAAAATAATATATCTTGCTCCCAAAGTCCACCTCCTCAATTTGGGATGATTCATTGTCTATTCAGGTATTCCACAGGTGCTGGGTACATCAGGTTGATTGTGGAGCTTTAATCCACTGCTTCTGATGCTGCTGGGAGAGATTTCCCTTTTTCTTCTTTGTTCGCACAGCTCCAGGGGTTCAGCTTTGGATTTGGACCCGCCTCTGCATATAGGTTGCCTGAGGGCGTCTGCTCTTCGCTCAGACAGGACGGGGTTAAAGGAGCAGCTGCTTCAAGGGCTCTGGCTCACTCAGGCCATGGGGAGGGAGGGCTACGGATGTGGGGCAAACCTCCAGCGGCAGAGGCCGGTGTGACTTTGCACCAGCCTGAGGTGCGCTGTGCGTTCTCCCGGGGAAGTTGTCCCTGGATCACGGGACCCTGGAAATGGCGGGTTGCACACGCTCCCAGGAGGGGAGGTGTGGATAGTGACCTGTGCTCGCACACAGGCTTTTTGGTGGCAGCAGTAGCGGCCTTAGCGTCTCATGCCCGTCTCTGGTGTCCGCGCTGATAGCCGCAGCTTGTGCCCGTTTCTGGAGCTCCTTTAAGCTGCGCGCTTAATCCCCTCTCCTCGAGCACCAGGAAACAAAGAGGCAAGAAAAATTCTCTTGTCTCTACGCCAGCTCCGTGCCCATCTCTGGAGCTCCTTTAAGCTGTGCACTTAATCCCCTCTCCTCGCGCACCAGGAAGCAAAGAGGGAAGAAGAAGTCTCTTGCCTCTTCAGCAGCTCCAGACTTCTCCCGGACTCCCTCCCAGCTAGCCGTGGCGCACTAACCCCTTCAGGCTGTGTTCACGCAGCCAACCTCAGTCCTCTCCTGGCTTCTGACCGAATCCCGAGCCTCAGCTCCCAATCCCCGCCCATGCCCGTGGGTGAGCAGACAAGCCTCTCAGGTTGGTGAGTGCTGGTCGGCACCAATCCTCCATGCGGGAATCTTTCCGCTTTGCCCTCCGCACCCTGTTGCTGCGCTCTCCTCCGTGGCTCCGAATCTTCCCCCTCTGCCACCCGCAGTCTCTGATGAGCTGTTTATATATTTTGGAGATTAATCCTTTGTCCGTTGTTTCATTTGCAAATATTTTCTCCCATTCTGAGGGTTGTCTTTTCATCTTGTTTATGGTTTCCTTTGCTGTGCAAAAGCCTTGACGTTTCATTAGGTCCCACTTGTTTATTTTTGTTTTTCTTTGCATTACTCTAGGAGGTGGATCAAAAAAGATCTTGCTGTGATTTAGGTCAAAGAGTGTTCTTCCTATGTTTTCCTCTAAGAGTTTTATAGTGTCCAGTCTTACATTTAGATGTCTAATCCATTTTGAGTTTATTTTTGTGTATGGTGTTAGGGAGTGTTCTAAGTTCATTTTTTTACATGTAGCTGTCCAGTTTTCCCAGCACTTCTTATTGAAGAGACTGTCTTTTCTTCATTGTATATTCTTGCCTCCTTTGTCATAGATTAGGTGACCATAGGCGCCTGGTTTTATCGCTGAGCTTTCTGTCCTGTTCCATTGATGTATATTTCTGTTTTTGTGCCAGTACCATACTATCTCGATTACTGTAGCTTTGTAATATAGTCTGAAGTCACAGAGGCTGATTCCTACAGCTCCATTTTTTTTCCCTCAAGACTGCTTTGGCTATTCGGGTTCTTTTGGGTCTCCATACAAATTTTAAGATTTTTTTGTTCTTTACTTCTTCTTTTCCAATTTGTATTCCTTTTATTTCTTTTCCTTCTCTGATTGCCATGGCTAGGACTTCCAAAACTATGTTGAATAAGAGTGGTGAGAGTGGTCATCCTTGTCTTGTTCCTGATCTTAGAGGAAATGCTTTCACTTTTTCACCATTGAGAATGATGTTTGCTGTGGGTTTGTCATATATGGCCTTTATTATGTTGAGGTAGGTTCCCTTTATGCCCAGTTTCTGGAGAGTTATTATCATAAACGGATGTTGAATTTTGTCAAAAGCTTTTTCTGCATGTGTTGATATGATCATATGGTTTTTATTCTTCAGTTTGTTAATATGGTGTATCACATTGCTTGGTTTCGTATACTGAAGAATCCTTGCATCCCTGGGATAAACCCCACTTGATCATGGTGCATGATCCTTTTTATGTGTTGTTGGATTCTGTTTGCTAGTATTTTGTTGAGAATTTTTGCATCTGTATTCATCAGTGATATTGGTCTGTAATT
>NC_041234.1:50048603-50098746 GCF_002837175.3 Physeter macrocephalus | reverse complement strand
TTTGTTAATATGGTGTATCACATGATTGATTTGCATATACTGAAGAATCCTTGCATCCCTGGGATAAACCCCACTTGATCATGGTGCATGATCCTTTTTATGTGTTGTTGGATTCTGTTTGCTAGTATTTTGTTGAGAATTTTTGCATCTGTATTCATCAGTGATATTGGTCTGTAATTTTCTTTTTTTGTAGTATCTTTGTCTGGTTTTGGTATCATTGTGATGGTGGCCTCATAGACTGAGTCTGGGACTGTTCCTTCCTCTGCAATTTTTTGGAAGAGTTTGAGAAAGATGGGTTTTAGCTCTTCTCTAAATGTTTGATAGAATTCACCTGTGAAGCCTTCTCGTCCTGGGCTTTTGTTGGAAGATTGTCAATCACCATTTCAATGTCATTAAGTATGACTGATCTGTTCATAATTTCTATTTCTTCCTGTTTCAGTCTTGGAAGTTTATACCTTTCTAAGAATTTGTGCATTTCTTCCAGGTTGTCCATTTTTTTGGCATAGAGTTGCTTATAATAGTCTTCGGATGCTTTGTATTTCTGTGGTGTCTGTTGTAACTTCTTTTGCATTTCTACTTTTATGGATTTGAGTTCTCTCCCTCTTTTTCTTGATGAGTCTGGCTAATGGTTTATCAATTTCATTTATCGTCTCAAAGAACCAGCTTTTAATTTTATTGATCTTTGCTATTGTTTTCATTTTTTCTGTTTCATTTATTTCTGCTCTGATCTTAATGATTTCTTTCCTTCTACTAACTTTGGGCTTTGTTTGTTCTTCTTTCTCTAGTTCCTTTAGGTGTAAGGTTAGATTTTTTATTTGAGTTGTTTCTTATTTCTTGAGGTAGGCTTGTATAGCTATAAATTTCCCTCTTAGAACTGCTTTTGGTACACCCCTTAGGTTTGGGATTGTCGTGTTTTCATTTTCATTGTAATATGTCTTTAGGGATTTTTTAATTTCCTCTTTGAGTTCTTCAGTGATCTCTTGGTTATTTAGTAATGTATTGTTTAGCCTCCATGTGTTTGTGTTTTTTACGTTTTTTTCCCCTGTAGTTGATTTCTAATCTCATAGTGTTGTGTTCAGAAAAGATGCTTGATATGATTTCAATTTTCTTAAATTTACTGAGGCTTGATTTGTGACCCAAGATGTGATCTATTCTGGAGAATGTTCCATGTGCACTTGAGAAGAAAGTGTAATCTGCAGTTTTTGGATACAATGTCCTATAAATATCAATTAAATCTATCTGGTCTATTGTGTCATTTAAAGCTTGTGTTTCCTTATTAATTTTCTGTTTGGATGATCAGTCCATTGGTGTAAGTGAGGTGTTAAAGTCCCCCACTATTATTGTGTTACTATTGATTTCCTCTTTTATAGCTGTTAGCAGTTGCCTTATGTATTGAAGTGCTCCTATGTTGGGTGCATATATGTTCATAATTGTTATATCTTCTTGTTGGATTGATCCCTTGATCACTATGTAGTGTCCTTCCTTGTCTCTTGTAACATTCTTTATTTTAAAGTCTATTTTATCTGATATGAGTATTGCTACTCCATCTTCCTTTTGATTTTCATTTGTATGTAATATCTTTTTCCATCCCCTCACTTTCAATCTGTATGTGTCCCTAGGTCTGAAGTGAGTCTCTTGTAGACAGCATATATATGGGTCTTGTCCATTCAGTGAGCCTGTGTCTTTTGGTTGGAGCATTTAATCCATTCACATTTAAGGTAATTATTGATATGTATGTTCCTATTACCATTTTCTTAATTGTTATGGGTTTGTTTCTGTAGGGCCTTTTCTTCTCTTGTGTTTCCCACTTGGAGAAGTTCCTTTTGAATTTGTTGTATAGGTGGTTTGGTGGTGCTGAATTCTCTTAGCTTTTGCTTGTTTGTAAAGCTTTTGATTTCTCCTTCAAATCTGAATGTGATCCTTGCCAGGAAGCGTAATCATGGTTGTAGGTTCTTTCCTTTCATCACTTTAAATATATCATGCCACTCATTTATGGCTTGTAATGTTTGTGCTGAGAAATCAGCTGTTAACCTTATTGAGTTCCCTTGTATGTTATTTGTAGTTTTTCCCTTGTTGCTTTCAGTAGTTTTTCTTTGTTTTTAATTTTTGTCAGTTTGTTTACTATGTGTCGTGGCATGTTTCTCCTTGGGTTTATCCTGCCTGGGACTCTCTGTGCTTCCTGGACTTGAGTGGCTATTTCCCTTCCCATGTTAGGGAAGTTTTCAACTCTACTCTCTTCATATATTTTCTCGGGTCCTTTCTCTCTCTCTTCTCCTTTTGGGACCCCTATAATGCGAATGTTGTTGTGTTTAATGTTGTCCCAGAGGTCTCTTAGGCTGTCTTCGTTTCTTTTCATTCTCTTTTCTTTATTCTGTTCCACATCAGTGAATTCCACCATTCTGTCTTCCAGGTCACTTATTTGTTATTCTGCCTCAGTTATTCTGCTATTGATTCCTTTTAGTGTGTTTTTCATTTCAGTTACTGTGTTCTTCATCTCTGTTTGTTTGTTCTTTAATTATTCAAGGTGTTTGTTCTTTATTTCTATCAGGTCTTTGTTAAACATTTCTTGCATCTTCTCGATCTTTGCCTCCATTCTTTTTCTGGGGTCCTGGATCATCTTCATTGTCATTATTCTGAATTCATTTTCTGGAAGGTTGCCTATCTCCACTTCATTTAGTTGTTTTTCTGGGGTTTTATCTTGTTCCTTCATCTGGTATAAAGTCCTCTGCCTTTTCATTTTGTCTATCTTTCTGCGAACGTGGTTTTTGTTCCACAGTCTGCAGGATTGTAGTTCTTCTTGCTTCTGCTGTCTGCCCTCTGGTGGATTAGGCTATTTAAGAGGCTTGCACTTCCTGATGGGAGAGACTGGTGATGGGTAGAGCTGGGTGTTGCTCTGGAGGGCAGAGCCCAGTAAAACTTTAATCCGCTTGTCTGCTGATGGGTGGGGCTGGGTTCCCTCCCTGTTGGTTGTTTGGCCTGAGGCGACCCAACACTATAGCCTACCTGGCTCTTTGGTGGGGCTAATGGCAGACTCTGGTAGGGCTCACGCCAAGGAGTACTTCCCAGAACTTCTGCTGCCAGTGTCTTTGTCCCCGTGGTGAGCCACAGCACCCCCCCACCTTTGCAGGAGACCCTCCAACACTAGCAGGTTTGTCTGGTTCAGTCTCCTATGGGGTCACTGATCCTTCCCCTGGGTTCCAGTATGCACACTACTTTGTGTATGCCCTCCAAGAGTGGAGTCTCTATTTCCCCCAGTCCTGTCAAAGTCCTGCAATCAAATTCCGCTAGCCTTCAAAGTCTGATTCTCTAGGAATTCCTCCTCCCATTGCCAGACCTCCAGGTTGGGAAGGTCGAAGTCCTGCCATCAAATCCACTAGGCTTCAAAGTCTGATTCTCCTTCCATTGCCGGACCCCCAGTTCGGGAAGCCTGACGTGGGGCTCAGAGCCTTCACTCCAGTGGGTGGACTTCTGTGGTACAATTGTTCTCCAGTCTGTGAGTCACCCACCCAGCAGGTACGGGATTTGATTTTATTGTGATTGCGCCCCTCCTACCGTCTCATTGCGGCTTCTTCTTTGTCTTTGGATGTGGGGTATCTTTTTTGGTGAGTTCCAGTGTCTTCCTTTCGATGATTGTTCAGCAGTTAGTTGTGATTCTGGTGCTCTCGCAAGAGGGAGTGAGCGCACGTCCTTCTACTCTACCATCTTGAACCAATCTCCTCCTTCTTTCTTATGGCTGAATGATATTCCATTATACACACATACACACACATACACATACACACACACAGAGAAGCATGTGCGCACACACATACACCACATTTCTTTATCCATTCATCTGTTGACAGACACTTAGATTGTTTCCGTACATTGTGAATGATGCTGCAGTAAACATAGGAGTGCATATATTTCTCTGATACCCTGTTTTTATTTCTTTTGGATATATACCCCAAAGTGAAATTGCTGGATCATATGGTAGTTCTAATTTAATTTTTTGAGTAACCTCCATACTTATTATTTTCCATAGTGGCTGAACCAACTTGCATTCCCCCCAACAGTGTACAAGGTTTGCTTTTATCCATGTCCTCACCCATACTTATCTTTTTTATGATAACCATTCTGACAGATGTGAGGTGATATTGCATTGTGGTTTTGACTTGCATTTCCCTGTTGATTAGTGATGTTGAGCATCTTTTCATGTACCTGTTGGCCATTTGTATGTTCTCTTTGGAAAAAATGTCTATTCATTTCCTTTGCCCATTTTTTAATTGAATTATTTGGTTTTTTATTATTGAATTGTGTAAGTTCTTTATATATTTGGGATATAAACTTCTCATTATATATGTGGCTTGCAAATATTTTCTCCCATTCTCTAGGTTGCTTTTTCATCTTTTTGTTTCTTGTGTTGTACAGAAGCTTTTTATTTATTTATTTATAAACATCTTTATTGGAATAAAATTGCTTTACAATGGTGTGTTAGTTTCTGCTTTGTAACAAAGTGAATCAGCTATACGTATACATATATCCCCATATCTCCTCCCTCTTGCATCTCCCTTCCACCCTGCCTATCCAGCCCCTCTAGGTGGTCACAAAGCACCGAGCTAATCTCCCTGTGTTATTCGGCTGCTTCCCACTAGCTATCTATTTTACATTTGGTAGTATATATAAGTCCATGCCACTCTCTCATTTCGTCCCAGCTTACCCTTCCCCCTCCCTGTGTCCTCAAGTCCCTTCTCTACGCTGAAGCTTTTTAGTTTGATGTAGTCCCCCTTATTGATTTTTGCTTTTGTGCTTATACCTTTGGTGTCATATCTAAAAAATCATTGCCAAGACCAGTGTGAAGGAGGAGTTTTGTGATATCCAGTGTTAATGTTTAATCCATTTTGAGTTAATTTTTTTCTTTTTTTTTTGCGGTACATGGGCCTCTCACTGCTGTTGTCTCTCCTGTTGCGGAGCACAGGCTCCGGTCGCGCAGGCTCAGCGGCCATGGCTCACGGGCCCAGCCGCTCTGTGGCATGTGGGATCTTCCCAGACCGGCGCACGAACCCGTGTCCCCTGCATCGGCAGGCAGACTCTCAACCACTGCGCCACCAGGGAAGCCCTTGAGTCAATTTGTGTGTGTGGTGTAAGATAAGGGTCCAATTTTATTGTTCTGTATGTGGTTATCCAGTTTTCCCAAAACTGTTCGTTGAAGAGACTATAATTTTCTCATTGAGTGTTCCTGCCTCCTTTATCAAATATTAATTGACTGTAAATGCAGGGGTTTATTTCTGGGCTCTCTATTCTGTTTCATTGGTCTATGTGTCTACTTTTATGCCTGTATCATACTATTTTAATTACTATACCTATGTAGTATAGTTTGAAATCAGGAAGTGTGATGCCTTCAGCTTTGTTTTTCTTTCTCATAATAGCTTTGGCTATTTAGGGTCTTTTGTGATTCCATACAAATTTTAGGATTTTTTTTTATTTCTGTGAAGAAAGGCATTGGAATTTTTATACAGATTGCATTGGATCTATAGATGACTTTGGGTAGTATAGACTTTTTTTTTTTTTTTTTTGGCGGTACGCAGGCCTCTCACTTTTGTGGCCTCTCCTGTTGCGGAGCACAGGCTCCAGATGTGCAGGCCCAGTGGCCATGGCTCATGGGCCTAGCCGCTCCATGGCATGTGGGATCTTCCCAGACCGGGGCACGAACCTGTGTCCCCTGCATCGGTAGGCGGTCTCTCAACCACTGCGCCACCAGGGAAGCCCAGACATTTTAACAATATTAATTCTTCTGATCCATGAGTATGGGGGTATCTTTCCATTTGTTTTTGTCTTAAATTTCTGTCATCAAAGTATTGTAGTTTTCATTGTACAGATCTTTCACCTCTTTGGTTAAATTTATTCTATTTTATTGCTTTTGATGCTGTTGTGAATGGGATAGTTTTATTTCTTTTTTAGATGTTTTGTTGTCAGTGTGCAGAAAACACAACTGATTTCTGTATGTCGATTTTATATCCTGTAACTTTACTGAATTTGTTGATTAGTTCCAACAGTTTTTTGGTTGTCTTTTGGGTTTTCTATATATGAGATCATATCATCTTCAAATAATGACAGTTTTACTTCTTCATTTCTGATTTGGATGCCTTTTATTTCTTTGTCTTGCCCCATTGCTTTAGCTAGGACTTCCAGTACTATGTTGAATAAGAGTGGTGAGAGTGGGCACCCTTGTCTTGCTTTAATCTTACAGGAAAACTTTCAATTTTTCACCACTGAGTAGAATGTTAGCTGTGGGTTTGTTATATATGGCCTTTATTATGTTGAGGTATGTTCCTTCTATACCGAATTTGTTGAGGATTTTTAATCATGAAAGTATGACTGCAGCCTCCATCTCAAGTGTCTCTGGGACAATATGGGAGACCAAAAAAACCCTCAGAGGCCCCTGGGAATAAAGAATGTTATTGTATTTTCTGTTCTGCTGAACATATTTAAAATGATATCATGTTCATTGATATGATACCAGGGTAGAGGGAGAAGAAATATATGCATTTATAATGCTAAAGTTGTCCTTTCCTTCTTTGTTCCTCAAAGGCAGCCCTGGAAGCATTAGATGAACTAGACCTGTTTGGTGTGAAAGGTGGGCCCCAGTCAGTTATCCATGTCCTAGCTGATGAAGTGCAACACTGCCAGGTAAGGGAATAATGGACAATGTTATAGAAAAATGTATTTTTACTCAGACTCAAATTTAGCATGAGCTTTAGAATAAGGAGAACTGAATGAGAGTACATAATCTGATTTATTACCATGTACCAAAAATGTCTTATCAAACATCCTATAGAGATAAACCTGATACAGCATGAGCTATAACAGAGATCATAGTCCTGTTCTCTTACCCAAGGTTATAAAGTGATCCTATCACAGTATATGGAATTCTCCACTATTATCGTATCAAGGGTATATGGGCTCTGCTCCTGAGTATTTCCTTTTCTAAATATCCCAAGAGAACAAGAGGTGATCGATTTTGAGTGTTCTTCTTGATAGTGGCTCTGAAGCTTTCTCTTGTCTCCGGTTGGCCCTCAGGTTAGATGTTTGGAGATTAGACTGTTTAAGTGGTAAATGCATATCTTCAGTTTTGTTTGGATTACTCTCTGTATTGAAAGAGTAAGGTTCTTGTTATTGACAAGATGGCCTTTCTTGTCTTCTTCAAACCCTGACTAGACACCCATGGTGTTCTAGTGAATACAATCTCACCTTCTAATTTTAAAAATGCAAAATTTTCCATGGAAAAGATAAATTTCAGGGATATAGGAGCTAAGCCTTCCACATCTTGCTTCCCAGCAGCTACATTTTATCTTTATGCTTAGATAGTTGCTAATGGAGCAACAGCATTATGGGTGGGATAATGATGTTAGGGTATTCTTTATCCATTAGCAGCTGCTTAAGAATCAGGATTAGGAAGCACTGAGAGCAGGATTAAGACAAGGGATGATTTATAGAAGTAGTCTTCTAAGCTTTCACTATTAAATCATTTTTAGATTTTCAACTGAATGATCCTCTTCAACATACATCTTTTGAAACTAAAGCTAATAATTTTATAATCCTGAGTTATTTACTAATGCGCCACGTTTGTCTTCCTTTCTTTTAGTCTATCCTTAATTCAATACTCCCCCGGGCTTCAACATCCAAAGAGGTTGATGCTAGTCTACTTTCAGTTATTTCCTTCCCAGCCTTTGCAGTAGAGGATAATCAGTTGGTGGAGCTCACAAAACAGGAAATCATCACTAAGCTTCAGGTATGTCCATATGTGCCTTTCTTTTCTTTAAGCTCTAACTTTAAGGCTAAATTAGTATCTTTGTGAGTCTTGAATATGATCTATGTTGGTGATTTAACCAAGTGATCAGGGTTAACATCACCGGTAATAAGATGTACTGACATCATGTACGCCCTGATACAGTGTACTGAGAAGCGCACAGCACCTCCGTGATGTCCTTCCCAAGAGTGCAGTTCCTCAATCTAATCATGAGAAAACATGAGACAAAACCAAATCGAGAGGCATTCTACAAAGTAACTGACAAACACTGCAAAAATGTCACGATGATGAAAAACAGGGAAGGACTGAGGAACCATCACAGATTAGAAGAGACTAAGGAGACATGCCAGCTAAATGCAGTGGTACCCTAAATTGGATACTGGAACAGAAAAAAAGCTTTAGTGAAAAAACTGGTGAAATCCAAATAAGTTCTATACTTTGGTTAATAGTGTTGTACCAAGGTTAATTTTTTAGTTTTGGTAAATATTCTTTGGTTATTTAAGATGTTACTATTAGGGGACAGTGGTTGAAGGATATACAGGAACTCTGTACTGTTTTGGGAACTCTTCTGTAAGTCTCAGATTATCTCAAAATTTTTAAACTGTGTTTTCTTTTTTAAAAAAACTGTGATCTCTTATGAATTGTGTGAGCAGGACCGCATAGATTAGTAATTGGGCTGTCACAGACTTATCCTATGGTGGAAAGCCATGGAGAAGATAAAATAAAAACACTGCTTTAGGGAAGAGCCTGCAACTTAGCCCTCGCTTGAAATCACATTGCTGAAATCACTTTCTGCTGCTGGACTGATATCAGCGTTTTTTAAAATTATTTTTTAAGTATCACGTCTCTATTGATGATAGGTTGGCACATGTAGCTGTTGCAAAGGATACATTTCTGATTAATTATATTGCTGTACCAATGTTCATTCTTCTGGCTTGTTTCCTCTGCATTCCCAGGGTCGTTATGGTTGCTGTCGCTTTCTACGAGATGGATATAAAACTCCTAAAGAGGTAGGTTTGTTTTCCCCAAAATGAGTCCAAGGTAGAATGGTCACTACTGCAGCCTCATTCAGAGAAAATACCTCATTTAGAGAAAATACTTAACCTCATTGATGGTACTTCAAATAATCACTAAATAGGATAACAATAACTGATGTTTGCTACCTTTGTTAGGATTAGTTGCCAGGTTTTGCTTGTGAGCCCTTCTGGATTAAATAAAATAGAGGAAGGTGTAGTCCTTCCACCTCTTGAAGTTGGTTAGTTTCAGGAAAGAGCTACTGATGGATGCTTAAATCAGTGGATGAAAGTTTAGGCAGAAACAGATTATTTACATAGTCTCAAAATATTCCCCCCCAAATATTTAATTATTACAAAGGGAAAAATCTTTCTGTCAGTAGATTCTTTTGGATCCCTTCCACCTTTTGCAGTTGGTTAGTTCTAAACAGTACTTGATCTTGAAAAGTTAACTTCCTTTTGTTCCACTTGTCAAAAGTTCTCCTTGGAAATACCAATGGAGAAAATTTAGTATTATTAAAAGGGAATGAATGGTTGGTAACCACTTTCATTGACAATGTAAACATCGTTTAAGGCTCAGGTTTGCTGGTTGAGAGCCATTATAATTTTTTTTAATTACCGAGCTCAAACTCTTCTGGTTTACTTCCTGTCTTCTATTTTATTCTTTAAGCCTTTTGACTTCTGCCCCTACCAATCTATTAAAATCGTGCTCTGAAATATCATCATAATCTCCTAAGTAAGCAATCCAGTAAGCTTTTCTCAATCCTTATTCTCCTTGACTTCTCTGTAGTACATCATTATTACCTACCCCTACATTTTCTTGAAATTCTTTTCCTATTTTAACTTCCACAACTCTACACCATCCTAATTTTTCTCCTCTTTTCTGTCCTCCCTCACCAAACTCAGGTTTTACCAAGATTCTGTTCTTGGGCTGCTTGTTCATTATATATAGGTACGACATCCATAATTTGTGATTCGTGTGTCACCTCTCTAAGGATGATTCCCAAACCCTCATTTCTTGCTGTCCTTCTGAACATTTCTATTTGTATGTTCTGCTGCTACCTCAAACTTAACAAGTACAAAACCAAACTCAGGCTTATTACAGATTATTCTCACTTCCTCATACACCTGCCTGTAGTATCATTAGTATCCCAGTTCTGCTAGTTAGAATCACATGACAAAAGTACTTGCTAAAGGAGGGGAGTGTGTATGTGCTCTGCCTTCTCTGAAACAAACTATCAGTGGTGAAAGGCTGTGTTGTAATACCTCTGAACTAAAGATATAGTCTGACCTTGGAGTGATAAGACAGACTTTGTTTATTGTGTTTTTACCAGGATCCCAATCGTCTGTACTATGAACCAGCTGAGCTGAAGTTATTTGAAAACATTGAGTGTGAATGGCCATTGTTCTGGACATACTTTATCCTTGATGGGGTATTTAGTGGGAATGCAGAACAGGTAATGCACTGGGGAAAGAGCTTTTTAGCAGATTGTTATTGTCTTCCTCTTTTAGTTAATGACTGTGCTGACCCTGTGTCCAAATGGAAGTCTTCCCTAATAGGGAGGAGACAGAGTTGTCTTCTAGAGACTAGTAGTTGAGGGCACATGTTAAGAGTTAGAAGACCTGGATATTGCTATCACTCAGACTTGACTTTTAATAAATATAGAAAGCAGAATAGCAAGTCTTGTATACTTGCCTTAGTCATCAGAGATACTTGAATTTACCTCCTGACTTTGTATGTCTTTTTTTAAAAAATAAATGTTGGAAATGATATTCTGACTTTAGCAAAAACAAACAGAAAACAAAACAACAACCCACTTAAACCCTGTCCTCACCCCCCAAAATACAGTCATCATTGCTTTTTGAGCTACATGAATAAAGTAGTTTAGAAACCATTGTTGGAAAACAGTGAGACTGGACAATTTAATCAAGTTAGTTTAATGTCAGGCATTCTGCAAATTGGCTATGTTCTAAACTTGGACATAAATCCAACACATTTGGAAGTCATTTATACTTGGCTACATAAATACAGTTTTGTGTAATTTGAATATTTTGGCCAATATTAATCTGTAACTGCAAATATGAGTTTAAATAATAGGGTTACACCAAAGTTTCAGGGGCACAAAGTGCTGTTTTACTCTAAGCTTTATATAGAGTATCCTTATTTGAGCAAGAAATAAGATAAGCAATAATAGAGATACCTGCCCTATTTTGAGCACCCTATTTTTTTTAAACCAAACTTTTAAAAAATATTTATTATTTATTTATTCATTCATCTTGGCTGCTCTGGGTCTTAGTAGCAGCACGCAGGATCTTCATTGCAGCATGTTTAGTTGGTGGCATGTGGGCTTCTTAGTTGCGGCATGCGGGCTTCGGCATGCAGATTCTTGGTTGTGTCATGCATGTGGGATCTAGTTCCCCGACCAGAGATCGAACCTGGGGCCTCTGCATTGGGAGCACAGAGTCTTACCCACTGGACCACCAGGGAAGTCCCTTGACCACCTTATTTTGATTCTACCATTTTTCTCAGTCCTTCTCAAATTCCACAAAATTGTTTCTCAAAAACTGTGCTTGCTCAAAGAAAGATTTATTTATTAAATGTGCCAACTAAGTACAAAGCATATTCAGGTGTTTTGAACTCTCAAGGGAAAAAAAGGAGCTGGAAGGCCTGGATTCTTTTTTATTCTTTTTTTTTTTTCCTGGCTTTGCTGCTGACCACTGAGTAGTCCAAGTACTGTCATTGACTTCTTCAGTTTCTCTGTACAGGCATACCTCAGAGATATGCAGGTTCAGTTCAGAGCAGCACAAATATTGCAAATATCTCAATAAAGCAAGTCATATGAAACTTTTTGGTTTCCCAGTGCATATAAAAGTTATGTTTACACTACATTCTGTTAAGTGTGCAATAGCAGTATGTCTAAAAAAACAATGTACATACCTTAGTTAAAAATACTTTATTGCTGAAAAATGCTAACCATCATCTGAGCCTTCCATGGGTCATGATCTTTTTGCTGGTACATGCTTTGAAATACTTCGAGAATTCCCAGAAATGTGACACAGAGACACAAAATGAGCAAATGCTGTTGGAAAAACGATGCCAGTAGACTTGCTCAACACAGGGTTGCTGCAAACCTTCAATTTGTAAAACAAAAACAAACAAAAAAACGCAGTATCTGTGTAGCACAATAAAGCAAAGTGCAATAAAACAAGGTATGCCGGTACATATGATGAGAATAGTTTTTCTCTCTTCATTGAAGAAGTGGATAGCCCTAAAATTCTTTGAATTTCACAGATGAAGACATATGATAAGTGCACGGTACAGTCAGTTTGGCTATAATGAGACACATAGATGTTCCCTAAAAATCACCATGCTCTGCATATTTGAGAAGTAAAAACTATAGGGCTTATGGGAAAATGTGGTTGGGGAAAACACTTTAAAAGTTTGTCAGAAATACATACAAAATGATAGGAACCTAATAAAAACAGTACCACAGATAGGCATTAATGGCTTTAAAACATTCATTCATTCCTCTTTCAAAAATTATATTCTGAGAAAATTATTTCAAGGATGGCATACATTTAGATACAATGCTGCTCATCACTGTTACATTCATATAAATTAAGTCTGGTGGTAATTTAAATGTTCAACAAGAATGAAATGTTAAATTAGAGATCATGTATATAAAATAATATGCTGCTATTAAAATGTGTATTAAAATTTAATATCATTGTTAAAAATTTGGATTAACTGTTGTTTCATACTTCAAATATAATTTTATTTTAGTGTTTGGTTTTCTCATAATTGAAAAAAAACAGTACCACAGCTTTATACATGTTAAATGGTTAAGAAATATATAAATACCACAAAGGTATGGCACTTGTACCTTGAAAAACACCTGAAGTTTTCTTGTGGATATGTGCAACCATGTTCCTACCACCTCACTTGCAGGGCTCCTGTGCTCACCACCCTACATGCCAGAGGAAGAGAGGAAAAGAGAGATAGCATAAGAGAAAAGAAAAAAAAAGAATATCAAACAGAGAGGAAGAATAAAAAAATAGGGCAAGGAGGGAATAGAAGGGGAAATTAAATAGAAGGGAAGGCACAGAGCCATGCAGCCAAGTCGGCCATGAGAAGGGAGCAGCTCGGGAGTGGTAGGAGAGTTATCTGAAATTGGATGGAAAGTTGTAACACCACATGCGGGTGGGTTGTGGTTCATGGCTCTGAGGTGTGTGCATGTGTGTGTGTTGTATATTCTTACATGACTCAGTTCAGCTGAGTGCCTTCTCAGGTTGAAATTGTGCGTAAGCAGATGTGAAATTCATGTTATGCTCAAATTGTTCTGTAATATATCAAATGCATTGGAACAAATTTGTGTTTTCAAAACAAGTATCATAGCAGAACTGACTATATATTTTTTCCACCATAAATTATAGTGGGGTTTTTTTTGCTTTTTATTTATTACTAATCTACAGCAAATTGTTAAGCAAAAAAATGTAAACTTGATCATAATAGAAACTTAATTTGACAGGAAATATACAGTTTCGGTACGCAGGCCTCTCACTGTTGTGGCCTCTCCCGTTGCGGAGCACAGGTTCCGGACGTGCAGGCTCAGCGGCCATGGCTCACGGGCCCAGCCGCTCCGCGGCACGTGGGATCTTCCCGGACCAGGGCACGAACCCATGTCCCCTGCATCGGCAGGCGGACTCTCAACCACTGCGCCACCAGGGAAGCCCGAAAATACAGTTTTAAAAGCAATTACATGTAAAGTCAAGAAGCTCTACTCAGTGTAGTACACAGTGGGTAGAAGCATGCACGTGGAGGCAGGCTGACTTGGGCTCAATTCTGGGCTCATCCTTGCACTTGCTGTATGATCTTTCAGAAGCTCATAACCTCCTTGAGCCTTAATTTCCCTGTTAAAAGCCTTTAATTACACACACCTGGATGGTTATTAAAATTAAATGCATTCATCAGCAGAACAGGAATAATGATGCAGAAGTAGAGAATGGACTTGAGGACATGGGGAGGGGGAAGGGTAAGCTGGGATGAAGTGAGAGAGTGACATTGACATATATATACTACCAAATGTAAACTAGATAGCTAGTGGGAGGCAGCCACATAGCACAGGGAGATCAGCTCGGTACTTGTGACCACCTAGAGGGGTGTGATAGGGAGGGTGGGAGAGACACGCAAGAGGGAGAGGATATGAGGATAAATGTATACATATAGCTGATTCACTTTGTTATATAACAGAAAGTAACACAACATTGTAAAGCAATTATACTCCAATAAAGATGTTTAAAAAAAATTAAATGCATTAAAAGTATGCAAAACTCCTAGCATAGTATCTGACCTCCATCAGCATTTAGTAAATACTGCTTCCCTTTCTTTCCTTTCACTAGGTGAATATACCCCTTTGCAATAGGACCTTCTTTGGCTACAGCCCTCCCCTAGATCCCCAAAGGGAACTCTATGAATTTTGTTCCCCTTTTCTTTTCTCTACAGGTTCAAGAATACAGAGAGGCTCTTGAAGCAGTCCTCATCAAAGGCAAAAATGGAGTCCCACTTCTGCCGGAGCTGTACAGTGTTCCTCCTGGCAAGGTAAGCTGGACAGTGCCATAACATGGAGCTGGGAGAAGAGGAGCAGCACCTCAAAAGGACTGCCTTATTTGAGTCAAATAATTTTTAATCTTCTGATTTTAATGTTCTAAAGTCTTTCTTTAGGTATAGAACAATTAAAATATGATTTTATTCCTTTGAAAGTATATTTATAAAGCAGACTCAGTTATGGCACTGTTGCTGGGCAAGACGAGGGCAAGATCAAATCTTACAGAGGTAGTTTCACGGGTGTATATTTGTCCTCAAACTCATCAAGATGCATATGTTAAGTATGTATGCCTTTCTATATGTCAGCCAAACCTCAATTTTAAAAAATAAAATAAGTTGTTCAGAGATTGATTTTTTAAAAAATCAAACTTTAAGGTTGAGAATGATATGGAGATCAGTAGGCCAAACTAGAGTGATGTTCTGTGTGAACTCTCAGTATTTGATATTTTCTGCTTCGAGGCTAGTCATCTGGGATTAATTGAGTAGATCAGGCTTGGAAAATGAAGTATGTCTCCATTTTCTCAAAATGCCAGTTGAGATTACCATTGTTCCTCTTCTCCATTGCAAAAGAGCATTAGCCGGGGGAGAGGTGCAATCTTCCATGCTGGTGGGGATGAGTGGACTAAGCTCCTAGCAACATCAGCAGCATAACCTGAGAGCTTGTTAGAAATGCAGATTTCAGGCCTTCCCCCACATCTACTCAGTAAGAATATGCCATTGGACAAGATCCTCAGGTGGTGTGTATCCATGTACAGTTAGAGGAGCACTGCCCTAGACTGTAGTCATAGTGCTTGACTTTTCAGTGCATTGCATATGTGACTGTTTTATAGAGTATGAATCACAATCCAGACTCAGGCTTTTTGTTGTCTAGTATTTTAAACCTTCTATTCTTTTTTTTTTAATTAATTAATTTATTTATTTATTTATTTATGGCTGCGTAGTGCTTGACTTTTCAGTGCATTGCATATGTGACTGTTTTATAGAGTATGAATCACAATCCAGACTCAGGCTTTTTGTTGTCTAGTATTTTAAACCTTCTATTCTTTTTTTTTTTAATTAATTTATTTATTTATTTATTTATTTATGGCTGTGTTGAGTCTTCATTGCTGTGCACGGGCTTTCTCTAGTAGTTGTGGTGAGCGGGGGCCACTCTTCGTTGCGGTGAATGGGCTTCTCATTGTGGTGGCTTCTCTTGTTGTGGAGCACAGGCTCTAGGAGCACGAGCTTCAGTAGTTGCGGCACACGGGCTCAGTAGTTGTGGCTCACTGGCTCTCGAGTGCAGGCTCAGTAGTTGTGGTGCACGGGCTTAGTTGCTCCGCAGCATGTGGGATCTTCCTGGACCAGGTTTCGAACCTGTGTCCCCTGCATTGGCAGGCGGATTCTTAACCACTGCACCATCAGGGAAGCCCTAAACCTTCTATTCTTTTCCTTTATCTCTTTATCTTTTTTTTTTTTAGGTTGATGAAGAATATCAAAATCCTCACACTGTGGACCGAGTCCCCATGGGCAAGCTGCCTCATATGTGGGGTCAGTCTCTATACATCTTAGGAAGCTTGATGGCAGAGGTAAGGGGAAACTTCAAGGCTCTTCCATTTTTCTGCTTTAGTCACCATAACAATCAGATTTGTGAGTAGCTCATTAAATCTGAAGGATATATCTTTTGCCTTTTGTATTCTGCCTTAATTACAGATTTTCCTCCAGATTCTTAGAGTGAGAGCATGGCCAATCCTTGGCAAAAATCTTTCCCCCTGGCAACCATGTCCGTCATGCTTGCCCGGGGGTTCCTACCTTGGTACTGTACTTGAAGTTGCTCTGGGATCAGACCCTAGATAGTTCCTTTTCAAAACGCCCCCTAGTGCCTGTCTGGTGACTGCGAATGCAATTGTGCTTGGCTAGTAATGACTTATAATGGATTTAAGTGCTAACTTTTCCAAGCAATATAATGTTTCATTCTTTAATTAAATAAACTGATAAGATAATTTTAGGTACCATGACAAGTGTTTGGGAGCATCATAGTTTTTTATTTGTTTGTTTGTGGATAAGGGGCCCTTTAAATGTTCCTTATATTAAACTCTGTTGAGACAGCTCTTTATGAAGCACTTGGGAATTTCTTACTTTACGTCAGCTTATTTGTGACATTTTGAACCATAAGAAGGGCTCCCTTTCTCAAAGTTTTCCAGTTTTACTGACAAATCTATTTCCTCATTATAGGTTATTATATAAGGTAAGCTATAACCCAGGCTCCTAGAGGATCTAGTGTGGGACTTAGCTTTTCTTTCTGAGCCATACTCTTTGACCTGTTTATGTATAACTGTTTACTTTCTGGAGCTGTTTTTATTTGTTTTGTTTTGTTTGTCCCAGTTTTATTGAGATGTAATTGACATATCACTATGAGTTTCAGGCGTACAGCATAAAGTTTATCTTTAGTTGACATTATTATAAATGTAGCAATAATGGGCAGAATGATTTGTTTAAAATAATCCTTACCTGGTGACTTTCTCATTCAATTAGAATAAATTAATGCTATGAAAAAATGAGGAGATGAATGGTATTCTTAAGGGCTAAGTGGGTGAGTTCATCGCATTTCATCAAAGACAGAAACTCAAATCAAGTCAAAAGATATCTGCTAAGCAGAAATCATAGCAAGCATATGAGTAAATATGAAAGCAACAGGACTAATGACTTAAATTATTGATTAGAAGCATTGTGATCTGATTGTCTAATCATGTGCATCCAGAGAAAGTGGAGGTATAACTAGAAAACTTTCTGTTTATCTTTTATACCCCATCTATTTCCAAAAAAATAATTTTTGGCAGCCACTAGAAATTAACTCCAGATAAAATTAATTTGGATGTGAATTCAGGAGTTCAAACATTTTCATACAGTAAAGGTATTTATTTCCTTTCCATACATGCCTCTCACATGTTATGGTACAGGGTTTTGGCACTGGTATGTTGTTTCTCCTCAAACATTAGCTTTTTTGGAGATATAATAATCTGTCTTTTTATGGTTTTTCTTTAGGGATTTTTAGCTCCTGGAGAAATTGATCCCCTGAATCGCAGGTTTTCTACTGTACCAAAGCCAGATGTTGTGGTTCAAGGTATGTGTTCTTATTCCCAGCAGCAGAAATTTTACATTAAAGGTCTGGTTTGGGCCAGTAAATGATGACTTTATTCTTTTTTTTTTTTTTTGTGGTACGCGGGCCTCTCACTGTTGTGGTCTCTCCCGTCGCGGAGCACAGGCTCCGGACACACAGGCTCGGCGGCCATGGCTCACGGGCCCAGCCGCTCTGCAGCACGTGGGATCCTCCCGGACCGGGGCACGAACCCGCGTCCCCTGCATCGGCAGGCGGACTCCCAACCACTGCGCCACCAGGGAAGCCCAATGACTTTATTCTTTATGATGTATTTTGTTAGGCTTCAAAATGTATAGTATAAACTTGGCTCTGTTTGGTTTCAAGATTTCTGTTAATCTTAATCATGAACAAATGCTTAACAAAGGATGTTATCTGATTCTCTTAATACTTCTTATTTCTGGAAACTCTTTTCTTTTCACCATGATGATGTTATAGACTTCTGATTATCTCTGCTTTTGTTCTGAGCATTCCTTCTGTGCTTTTTCTGCTAGTATTTCTTTCTTCTCATATCCTCCTAATGGTTGTGTACTTAGTCTTATACTCTTGTCTTTCTGTATTTACACCCTGCATGTGTTTGCTAGGGCTGCCTCCTCCATAATAAATTTGCTTCCATGGCTCCAACTATTACCTCTTTAGAGAGTACTCCAAATCTTTATTTTTTGTTCCTAGCAATCAACTTAAATGTTGAGGTTATCTACTCTATGCAAAACACTGGGCTAAGCTGTATAAACATTTTAAGAAGTCTAGTCCCAATATATATACACAACATTTTCATCACTTATACTTCAAATGCAAAACTGACCTTTTTTTGTCTCCATCCTATTCTTTTACCTCTCCCAAGAAAAGCAAATCTTTCCACCTTCCTTAACTGTCTCAGTGACATCACTATTATGCTACTCTCCTAGGGTAGAAAACTCCAGGTGATTTTTGACTCCCCAGAAACACTATCCAATGTGGTCCTAGGTCCTCCTGAGAAGCTCCTCTGAAATGTCTCCATTTCAACCCCAACCTCCATTGGAGTTGATTCTACATAGAAAATAATCCTTAATATTTTCTAAACCTTCTTGTACTTGGCATCCTATGTGGTAGGATAGGATAAAGGTAGTCATAAAGGTAGTCTTTGCTTATCAATGTACAGGCATATTTCATTTTATTGTGTTTCACTTTATTGTGCTTTGCAGATATTGTGTTTTATACAAATTGAAGGTCTGTGGCAACCTTGTGTCAAGCAAGTCTGTTGGCACCATTTTTCCAAGAGCATTTGCTTACTTCGTGTCTCTGTCACATTTTATAATTCTAGCAATACTTCAAGTTTTTCATTATTATTATATTTGTTATAGTAATCTGTGATCAGTGATCTTTGATGTTACTACTATGACTGGTTGAAGGCTCAGATGATGGTTAGCATTTTTTAATAATAAAGTATTTTTAATTAAGGCATTTACATTGTTTTTTGGATACAATGCTGTTGTACACTTAATAGACTAAAGTATAGTGTAAACATAACTTTTCATTTGGTTTTATTTATTTTTTAATTGAGGTATAGTTAATTTACAGTGTTGTGTTAGTTTCAAGTGTACAGAAAAGTGATTCAGTTGTGTGTGTGTGTGTGTGTGTGTGTGTGTGTGTGTGTGTATATATATATTCTTTTTCAGATTCTTTTCCATTATAGGTTACTACAAGATATTGAGTATAGTTCCTTGTGCTATACAGTAAATCCTTGCTGTTTACCTATCAATATTTTGTATATAGTAGTGTGTATATGTTAATCCCAAACTCCTAATTTATCTCCCCCCTGCCACCTTGCTATCCCTTTTGGTAACCATAAGTTTGTTTTCTATAAGCATACTTTTATATGCACTGGGAAGCTAAAAATTTGTGTGACTCGCTTTATCGTGATACTCACTTTACTGCAGTGGTCTGGAACCAAATCTGCAACATCTCTGAGGTATTCCTGTACATAGTGAACATTATATAAAAGACCATTACTCTTCCCCTCCCATGAGAAAGCTTGTTCTCCTTTGAGGCTTATGCCATCTGGCTATATTGGTCTCCTGGTTACTCTCATTCATTCATTAGAGACTTTGAGGCTTGGCTCATAGCCTTCCTCTTCTTCCCAAATTCCTACCATAGTACTAGATTTCAGCATCAGAGTAAGTGCCATCTAATATTTTAGCCTCAAAATTCTTGGATATCTAGAACCCTAGTGACCCTTCCCTCTGCCTCTACTCCACTCACTTTTAGGACGAAACTTTAGAACTGTTTCACCTCAGATATTCCATTCCCAAAAGTCCCAATCACCAGTCATAACTGCATATTATTTCAGTTTTCTTCCCCCCCCTACCCATTACACTTGTGTCTATTTTCTCCCAGTCTACCTTTCCCTACCTTTCGGTTGGTCATCTAAATCTCTTAATTACCAGCACACCAAACTTCTGCTACACCCACCAGAAAAATCATAGCCCCAGATCAGTTTTACTCTCTATATTTTCTGATCCTATACCTGGCCTGCTAAAATCTTCTAGAAAAAAAAATCACACATGAGCAGAGTGGTAGCATTGTAAATCCACAGTCTCCAACTTAACTAGGCCTACAGTGCCTCCTGTTAGTCCTTGTTCTTATTGTTAGTCAGCATTTTCATTCTCCTCAACTATTCCACACCTTCTCTGTTTTCAACCCCACTGCTTGTTTTCAGCCTCATTCTTGGCCTGCTACTTTATGCTGGATAATCTTAATGTTCTGATCTTTGTCAGTTTCCCAATCCCCCACCACAGTCTTACTTATATCTTCACCCAGCCTTGCTTCCTTTTCTTGAGTCTCAGAAAAGCTGTTTTTTCTCCTCTTCAGCACCAACTCTTCCTTCTGATGCTTGATCCTATCCTCTTACCTAGCCTTCCTAGAAACCTACTCTTTCCTATCTTCAAACTCTTCTCTGTTGGTTCTGATTTTTAATACATTGACATGTTCATCTCCCTCTAGTTATCCTATCCTTCCTTTCTCATCCAAACTTCCACTTCTTTACATTTCATTCATTCTGCAGTCCTTTACAACTAGCTTATCATTCCTCTGAAAGTGATTTTGCTTAAGTTATTGCCAAACTCGGTAGATATTTTTCAATCCACTTCTTAGTGGGTCTTTCTGTTTCATTTGTTGTTTATGTTTCTGGAAACTCTTAACTCCCATGTCTTCTGTGATACCATACTCCCTTGGCTCTCCTTCAACCTAAGTTTTGTACTTTTCTGTCTCATTCTGGTTTTCCTCTTCTTCCCCTTGCCCCTTCACTGTTGGTATTCCTGGGAGTTTTGTCCATAGCCCACTGCTCTCATTATTCAGAATATTTGTTATTGTCTCTCAGCCTCCTCCCTTTCCTAACCTTTTCCCTTTTCCTGCCTCCTAACTTCTCCCCTCTCAGAAGATGACCTCACCTCCTATACCACAGAGAACATATAAGCCATGAGACAAGAACCCCTCACTCCCACCCCCAGGCTTTTCATCATCTGCCCATATCTTATATGTTGAAATTTCTCAAGGTTATATTCTAGGTCCTTTTCTCTTCTTTTCTATATATTCTCCTTGACCCATCTCATCTCTTTCTATGCTAATGACTCCTGAATATATCACATTCACTTTAAACTCAACATGTCTAAAATTAATCAGCTGCACTCTCCTAGTTCTACATCATCTGTGCCTGCTTTTCTCCCTATTTGCCTATATCAGTAAATGGCACACTTTTCTCTCAGTTACACAAATAAACACATGAGGAATCATTCTCGGTATCTCTCCCTCTCTCATCTCCTACATTCAGTCAGTTAACAAGTCCCAATTTCTTTACCTTCTAAATAATTCAGAAATCCATCTAGTTTATCCAGTACCAGTGTCATGATCCTAATCTAAGTAGTCAGCATCTCTTCCTTGCATTAATGCAATAACTTTTGAAGCGGTCTCCCTGTCTTCAGTGTAGGTCCACTACAGTATATCAGCTTATTCTTTAATCATCAACATGAATATGTTCTTTTTAAGATGGAGATCTGGATATGCTATTCCCCTGATTACAACTGCAGGGGCTTCCCATTGCCAACTTTCTTAACATGGCTTACAAGGCTCTTTATGATCTGCTCCCTGACCCCGCCTTCAGTGTCATTTCTCACTACTGCTGCTTCACACTCCATGCTCCTACTGTAAAGAACTTTTTATTATTCCTAGATCTGCCTTGTTCTGTTGCCCTTGAGCCTTTGTCTATGCTATTTCTTTTGTCTGGAACAGCTTCTCCCTTAGTTTTACCTTCACTTTTACCAGAATAACTCCTATTCAGCCCTCTAGCAAGACTCAGTGTCAATGTCATTTTCTCCAAGGATCATGTCTATCTTTGTATCCCTAGCATATGGCAGTACCTAACACATAGGTGGTACCAAATAAGCATTATCTACATACTTGATAAAACATAAACAAAAAGCGGAGTTGTTGGGGTTGAAAGTAGTCCTGGGACCCCAGAGTGTTGTTCATTTGCCTCTGCTTTAGTCCCCTTTACTCCTGCTACCAACTGCATTGCCCTCTGCAGAACCCTGAGGCTCAGGAGAATGTAATTTGGAAATCATTACCCAAGGATAAAATACAAGTTCCTTAAAGTGACACACATGCTCTCCATGATGGTCTAACCCCTATTTGCCTTTCCAGATTCATTTTGTTGGTGGTTGGTGGGGGGGGGGTTGTTTGGTTTTTTTGTGTTTTTTTTCCACTGTGCAAGGTATTTCATGCTACAGCAATATTGAAGTGTATGTAGTCCCCACCCCATCTCTTACACACACACACACACACACACACACACACACACACACACACACACACACACACATAAACACACAAACACATTCTTTTCCATTTTCATGTTTTATGCTCATTCTGGATCTTCTACCTAAAATGGCTTTCCCCATTCCTGTTCCCTTCTTTATCCTGGCTAACTTATTCATTCTTTCAAATTCAGCTTAGGCATAAGGAAGCCTTTTCTGAAACTTCCCCCTGCCAACTCCAGACTAGATAGGTGTCATTCTTGGGTGATCACACAATGTTCTGTGCATATATTTATTTACTTAGCAGGTTATTTTATAATCAGTTTATGTGTGTGTCACTTTCACTACACTATGAGCTCCTTGAGGGAGAGACTAACATATTCATCTCTAAATCCCTAGTGCCTAGCATAGTACCTTACCATTTAAGTGCTTAGTAAATGTTTATTAATGAATGAATGGATGACCACATGTGTTTCCCTAGACTTATAACAGCCCGCTATTATCCTTCCTCTGTATATTTTCCCTGGAGAATCTTTGTTGTTTTCAGTCAGAAGTAATTAAGATGGTGTTATGTCCAGGGGACTCTGTAATCACCATACCCTGCATATCCTGCCCCAGACCACAGCAGCACAACACCATGAGGTCCCCAAGATACAAAAATACACAAAAGATAATGGCAAAGGAATGCAGAGTAGCACTTTGTTAACTAGGCTTTTGCCCCCAAAACTCAACAAATACAATACTTGTAAGCTGGAATGAACCAAATGGCACCTTCGATTTCTCATAAACCCAATTCAAAATGTCTAGCAGTACTAGAGGAGCAGGAATAGGGTGCATGTTTGCCCTTGGTGCTTAGCATTAAGCCAGCTGAGGCCCCATTCAGGTTATTGGCCCCCAGACAGGTTATCAGTCCCACAGAGGGAGAATAAACAGAAGAGTCAGTGAGGTGGCCTGGACTTCTCCCTTGTGAGTATGATTACCACTTCTGAGACATGAGTGTGAGAGGAAGAAAAGGGAGCTGTCCAGGTTTGGCAGGCTCTGAGTCTGGAGAAGTCTTATCCCCATCCCCCAAAACAACTACACAGAGTTTCAAATATGGTACCTCAATTCTTTATCCTGAATTTACCTTACCTTCTACTGTTCTCTAGCTTTGAGCAATTCGTACCATTAGGGTGTTCTTTATTATCCTCATAATGCTGTCCCTGGTCTTTTTTTTTTTCTATTTAAACATAGAATCCCAGATATAAGTGAGTGTGGCATTCTCTAGAAGCACATAGGTATTTAGACAAAAAACAATTAAATATTCTAATCATGAAATCTTGTTTCCTTTTCCATTTAGATAATATCATTATGTACCAAGCATGATTATTGTTTCTTCAAGTCTACAATAACTGTTAATTTCTTTACCTTCCTTTTGTTTTCCCTTCAAAAAATATTGTGTGGCTTGAGAGATCTTTAGGTTCCTGTTGAAATAAAATTTTCTGTTGACCTCATCTTCTTTCTTTGCTATAGTTTCCATTCTAGCTGAGACAGAAGAAATCAAGGCCATTTTGAAGGACAAGGGAATTGATGTGGAGACCATTGCTGAGGTGCACCCCATCAGAGTACAACCAGCTTGTATTCTCAGCCACATTTATTCCAGCCTAGGTAAGGAGATTGGCCAGCCTGCTAGAATCAAAACATTATTTGATACAGGCTGGTTTCCTTCCTTTTTATTTTTTTCTTGATCTTGTATTGCTTTATTAAACTGCATCTGAAAAGGAATTTAGAGTCTCCGGAATCTAAGTTTCTAACCCTATATATCCTGAGCAGGCTTGATAATTTTCAGTGTGTTTTATGAACTCTTTGGTACAGAGGGCATGACTGTTATCAGGCAACGTTGTATCTTCATTCCAAGTGTGTGCTTAACCAACTTGTTGGTATAGGTCCATTTCTTGGGACCTATATTTCCATTTTGAAAAATGCTAACTTTATATACATTAATAGCCAAGGAACTTGTTTTTAGTCTTTATACTTTGTCATGTAATGAATTAGTTGACAATATTTAAAAATTCCATTTCTTAATCTAATACTTATTTTTAATTAGTACTTATTTTTTTATTCAACTTATATATTAAATTTGGTGATAGACACATTAAACAAATTACTACAAGTTAAAAATTTGTGCAAGGGCTTCCCTGGTGTCGCAGTGGTTTAGAGTCCACCTGCTGATGCAGGGGACACGGGTTCGTGCCCCAGTCCGGGAAGATCCCACATGCCGTGGAGCGGCTAGGCCCGTGAGCCATGGCCGCTGAGCCTGCGCGTCCGGAGCCTGTGCTCTGCAATGGGAGAGGCCACAACAGTGAGAGGCCCGCGTACCACCAAAAAAAAAAAAAAATTATGCAAGTTACTACAAATTTCACATTAAACAAATTACTACACTGTTAACTTTTAAAAAAAAGGATGTGCAAAATTTCTAAACCACCCTTGTGGAAGGCTGGTAGTGGCCCCAAAAGATATTCAGGCCCTAATCCCTGGAACCTGTGAACATTACCATTTAAGGCAAAAGGGATTTTGTGGGTGTGATTAGGTTAAGGAGATTGAGATTGGTGGGGAGGATTATTTTGGATTATTCAGGTGGGCCCTAAGTGTAATCACAAGTCTCCTTATAAGAGATACCCAGAGGGAGATCAGACTATAGAAGTAAGAGATGTGATGACAGAAGCAAGTGATTCGAGTGATAAGGCTGTTAGGCTTATCCTCTAGAAGCTGGAAGAGTCAAGGAACAGATTCTCCCCTGGAGCGTCCAAAAGCAACCAGCCCTGCTTGACACCTTGATTTTTATTTTACGTCATAGTAGCCATAAGGCTCATTTTGGACTTCTGATCTCCAGAACTGTAAGAGTATAAGTGTATGTTGTTTTAAGCTACTAAGTTTATGTTACTTTGTTATAGCACCAATGGGAAATTAATACAATCTTAAATCAAGCCACAAAGTAAATTTATAAATAAAGAATGTACCTTACATAGTAGATTGCAACTTACAAACCCTAGTTGTGTGTGTGTGTACTTTTTTTCTTCACCAAGAGTGGTCTGTTAGTAATTAAAGCCAAGCCAAATTTTGTCCAGCTCAAAACCAGCCTCCATCCCTTTTTACTAACACCTACTCTGAACACTCAATTTCTGTGGCCGTTATGTAGATCTAAATTGAGAGGGAATCAACCAAGGAGGGAAGGACCAACAGTCAGAGCTGACTGTTCTTTAATCTTTCCTAGCACCCACATTTTATGCCAGCAGGACCTAAACTCCCAGAGCTATTAACATTGCATCTGGCTTTAGGAATATATGGATTTCCCCCACTCTTCCATTCTAGCTATAATGTAGAAAATCCCTTTTCTTTTTAAATTAAGTGCAAAGTTGGAAGTTCCTAAAGAAATTTTACCAAAAAAAATGGAAAACTAAAATATAAACACATAGAAATTATCAAGTTTATTGAATATAGGTCTCAGGTCCTAATAAATAAAACCTAGCCACAAATTAGCTTGAATAGTACAAATTACTGAACCCCTGGTTCCCTCCACTGACTCAGCCCTATTTGTGGTAAATGCCAAGTCAAGACTCTGAAACTTCTGAGATTAATTTGGGTTGATACTTTACTAGGTGGGATGGTGTACCTCAGTCCTTTCAAGAACCTGCTTCCTGGGTTTTTTTTAATCTCCTTGGCTATTCCCTCTAGCCTCAGACTATAATGTATTCCTAGTCTCCAGATACCAGTCCCCTAGCACTAAATCTCTTGAAATAAGGAAGGTATTTACCTGGCCCAAATCTTACTCCATGAATATTAATTGATCTTGTAGTCACTATCTTCTTTGCCCTTCTGAGAAGTCTCTATGGTTTGGGGTTTCTGCAAGTCCTATTGATGCCTTTGATGTGATTCTCTCTGGCTCTCACTTAAAAGTTGATACCTTTTACCCTTTTCTTCTTCACATCCATTGTTCTAAACTCAGCATAATCTTACTAGATACAGGTAACTTCCAAGCTCTGGGACTTCATTCCTGGGATCTACCTGCATCACATCAGATCTCTCCAACAAACAGAAGCAAACTCCTTACTGACTACTTTTTCAAAGTCTGCACTTTGTTTTGGGCCTCTTACTAAGTTATTATTTCCTAGCCAGAGAAAATAAGGACTGCTAGGTCTTCCGGACTTCAGTTTAATGAATGTACAAACATTTCAGGGACTCAAGTAACAAGTTATATTTATTTTCCAAATGTGCTCCTTCATTCGCTTCATTCATTCATTCTTTCATAAGGCTCTATTGCTTACTTTTATGTACCAGGCACTGGGCGTGATGCTGTCAGAGACATAGACATATAACCAAATAATTATAGTACAGTCTTATAAATGCTATAACAATGGCATTATGTACAAAGTACAGGAGAAAGAGAATAGATTTGCCTGGGAAGGTCAAGAAAGGCATGTTTTTTATTTTGTTTTGTTTTTGTGGTACCTGGGCCTCTCACTGTTGTGGCCTCTCCCGTTGCGGAGCACAGGCTCCAGACGCACAGGCTCAGCGGCCATGGCTCACGGGCCCAGCCGCTCAGCGGCATGTGGGATCTTCCCGGACCGGGGCACGAACCCATGTCCCGTGCATCGGCAGACGGATTCTCAACCACTGCGCCACCAGGGAAGCCTGAAAGGCATGTTTTGATGATTTATAAAATGAGTGACTCTTCATAATTCTATTATTGCAATAATTTCACAATAACAAAAATGCTTTTTTTAAAATTTATTTATTTATTTTTGGCTGCGTTGGGTCTTTGTTGCTGTGTGCAGTCTTTCTCTAGTTGTGGTGAGCAGGGGCTACTCTTTGTTGCGGTGCATGGGCTTCTCATTGTGGTGGCTTCTCTTGTTGCAGAGCACGGGCTCTAGGCACATGGGCTTCAGTAGTTGTGGCACGCAGGCTCAGTAGTTGTGGCTCGTGGACTCTAGAGCTCAACTTCAGTAGTTGTGGCGCCCGGGCTTAGTTGCTCCGTGGCATGTGGGATCTCCCCGGACCAGGGCTCAAGCCCATGCCCCCTGCATTGGCAGGCGGATTCTTAACCACTGCGCCACCAGGGAAGCCCCAAAGTTGCTTTAAGGATATGTTGAATGACAGCTGTAATTCCACCAAGGAAAACAGGCTATTTCTTCACCAAGTATGTTCATTTATATATGTTCCCAGAAGTGGGATTCTGTGCCTCACCTCAAACACTCAGTATTTCAGTTCCGTAATATTTTTTTTAATTTTTAAATATTATGTTGTTAATCAACTTTGGGAACATAAGAACTTTATAGGAGAGTGCTGTCAGAAACATGATGGAGTGAAAAGCTACCTTTTTCTCTCCCCTTGAATCTACAACCAGTAAAACATCCACAACACCACGAAGGTGCCTTTGCCCAACACAACAGGATGCCAGAGAATTCCACACATCTGTACATCTATAGGTGGGTGAACTGGAACACATAGAGGAGGCAGAACCGAGGGAACAGTGGAGTTTGGTACCTGCAGTCCCAGCCCTCTGACTGTGGCAGCTGAGCCCATAGCTTCAGAAAACCCAGTAGCAGCAGGGGAAGCAGCATGCATGACTCTGCCTGCCACCACAGGTAACTTGGCAGCAGCAACAGTGGGGCCTGGGACCCCATCCCTCCAGTCACTGAGGAACCCACAACCCCAGACTCCGGCCCCCCTATTTGCATTGGCAGAGCCCCCGAACCTGACAGCACCAGACACAGTGGAGGCATCTGTGCAACCCCAGCTTCCCCTCCCACACTGTTCCCCTCCCCCCACAGCAGAGCCTGTGTCTCAGGGGATCTCCCACAAAAGAAGAGCCCACCATCCCAGTAATGACAGCAGCTCTGGCAGAAGCAATGCAGCAATAAGACTGGAGGCACAAGAAGCAACAGCAAAAGCACAGAGCCACACCTGTTACACATATGGTGGAGGCTGGAAAGTGCCAACTCTCAAGTATAACCAGAGGTAGCTCAGGTGAGCGAAAGCAAAAACTTGTGTGATAGCGCCACCTACTGGAAAGCAAAAGAAAGGATTGTAACTCCTAACCGGTCATTTAACTTCAAATGTGCCAGCAGAGGAACAATTCATCAAGCAATATGAAGAATCACAGTAACACTATATCACAAAAAGAAAATGACAATTCTCCAGAAGCCAAACTTAAAGTCATGGAATATTGAGATCTAACTGATGGAGCCATCATATAGAGCCATCAAAATAGCCATCATGAAGGAACTCAGTGAGATACAAGAAAACTCAGAAAGGTAGTGTAATGATCTCAGGAATAAAATTAATGAACAGAAGGAATACTTTACCAAAAAGATTGAAACTCTAAAAAAGAACCGAACAGAAATTCTGGAGATGAGGAACACAATAAACAAGATGAAAATGCATTAGAAAGGATTGGAAATAAAGCAGACAATATGGAAGAGAGCATTAGTGAGTTCAAAGATAGAAACCTAGAAATGATACAAGTAGAAGAGGAAAGAGAAGTAAGACATATATAAAAAGAGAAAGTCCTGTGAGAGCTACACATCTCTTTTAGGAAAGGCAGCATTGGGATAATAGGTATCCCAGAAGGAGAAGAGAGGAAGAAGAGCAGAGAGATTATTTAAAGAAACAATAGCTGAGATCTTCCCAAACTTGGGGAAGAAACTGGACAATCAAGTCTATGAAGCAATGAGAACACCTAATTAAACTCATTGCAAAAAGACCTTTTCCAAGACACATTAAAATTGTCAAAAGTTAATGACAAAGAGGGGACTTCCCTAGTGGTGCAGTAGTGAAGACTCCATGCTCTCAATGCAGGGGGCCTGGGTTTGATCCCTGGTCAGGGAACTAGATCCCACATGCATGCCGCAACTAAGAGTCCACATGCCACAACTAAGGAGGCATCGAGCAACAACTAAAGAGCCCTCCTACTGCAACTAAGGAGCCTACGTGCTGCAACTAAGGAGCCCATGTACTGCAACTAAGGGGCCCACGTGCTACAAGTAAGGACCCCACCTGCCACAACTAAGGAGCCCACCTGCTTCAACTAAGACCCAGCGCAACCAAATAAATACAATTTTTTTAAAAAAAGTTAATGACAAAGAATTTTAAAGGCAGCCGGGGAAAAAAGGATGGTACCCGACAAAGGAACCCCCATTAGGCTATCAGCAGATTTCTCAGCAGAAACCCTAACAACCAGGAGAGAGTGAAATGACATTTTCAAAATACTGAGAGGAAAAACTGTCACCTCGGAATACTCTATCTAGCAAAATTATCATTCAGATATGAAGGAGAGATAAAGTCTTTCCCAGACAAAAGCTGAGGGAATTCATCAACACTAGACCTGCCTTACAAGAGATATTGAAAGGAGCTCTTCTACCAGAAACAAAATAGCAAAAATACACAAAACTTTAAGCAGGGTGATAAATAGAATCAGAAAACTGCAGCTTTTTATCAGAATAGATTTTTAAACACTATTATAAAGGTTAAAGGGGAAAAAAGAAAGCAGAAAAATAATTATAGCTATTTTATTTTGGTAACAAACCCACAACCATAAAAAGGGATAATTTGAGACAACAAAAACACTAAAAGGGGAGGAGGAAAAGGATGGAATTCATATAGGTGAGTGAACATAAGATGCTATCAGGGCTTCCCTGGTGGCGCAGTGGTTGAGAGTCCGCCTGCCGATGCAGGGGACACGGGTTCATGCCCCGGTCTGGGAACATCTCACATGCCGCTGAGCGGCTAGGCCCCTGAGCCATGGCCGCTGAGCCTGCGCATCCGGAGCCTGTGCTCCACAACAGGAGAGGCCACAACAGTGAGAGGCCCGCGTACCGCAAAAAAAAAAAAAAAAAAAAAAAAAAAAAGATGCTATCAGCAGAAAAAGGACTATTTTATCTAAGAAATTTTATACAAACCTCAGGGTAACCACAAAAATAAACATAAAATAGACACACACACACACACACACACACACACACACACAAAGAAGAAACTGAGAAAAATATCACAGAAAACCATCAAACCAAAATGGCAGACAGAAACAAAAGGAAAAAGAAACAGTGGAGATATAGAGCTACCAGAAAACAAAAGATAAAATGGCAGTATTAAGTCCTCATCTATCAATAATCAACCTAAATATAAATAAATTGAATTCACCAAATGACACATAGTGGCTGGATGGATTAAAAAACAAGACCCAACTATTTGCTGCCTCCAGGAGACACATCTCAACTCTAAAGACAAACATAGGCCAAAGGGAAGGGATGTAAAATGATATTCCAAGCAAATAGCAGCCAAATGAAGGCAGGTGTAGCCATATTCATATCAGATGAAATAAAGCCAAAAAAGGTAACAAGAAATAAAAATTGACAGTATATAATGATAAAAGGGACAGTTCATCAAAAGACATAACAGTGATTAGTATATACGCACCTAACATAGAAGCACCAAAATATATAAAACAATTATTAACAGGCCTAAAGGGAGAAATTGACAGCAACACAATAATAGGGGACTTGAACACCCTACTTACATCAGTGGTTAGATCATCCAGACAGAAAGTCAACAAGGAAACAGTCTTAAAGGAAACTTTTGACCAGATGGATTTGATAGATTTGTACAGAACATTCCATCCAAATGCAGCAGAATACACATATCTTCTCAAGTGTACATGAAACTTTCTCAAGGATAGACCATATTTTGGGACACAAAACAAATCTCAATAAATTTAAGAAGATTGAAATCACATCAAGCATCTTTTCTGATCACAATGGAATGAAACTACAAATCAACTACAAGAAGAAAACTGGAAAAATCACAGATATGTGCAGAATGAACAACATCCTACTGAACAACTATTGGGGCAACAAAGAAATCAAAGGAGAAACCAAAGGTTACTTGAAGACAAATGAAAATGAAAATATGACATACCAAAATCTATGGAATGCAGCAAAAGCTGGGAGGGAAGTTTATAGCAATACAGGCCTACCTCAAGAAATAAGAAAACTGAGCAGCACCAGAAACCAGAGCCCAGGCTTCAGGACCAAATGTTGGCCTGGGCCAGGAGCTGGACCCCCACAGACTCATAGGACCCTCAAAGAGCTGCTGCTGCCAGGGGAGTCACTGGAACTCAGATGTCCCATCCTAGTGTTACCTGGCCAGCTCTGAGGTGGGGCCTGACACAGTGGAAACCCCATCCCCTGCCCTCAGGTAGAGAAGAATTTTTTTAAAAAAAGAAACAAAACTTTCAGATAAACAGTCTAACCTTACACCTAAAGGAACTAGAAAAAGAAAAACAAACAAAACCCAAGTTAATTGAAGGGAGGAAATAATAAAGATCAGAGTTGAAATAAATGAAATAGAGGCTAAAAAGGCAATAGAAAAGATCAATGAAACTAAGAGCTGTCTTTAAAAAGATAAACAAAATCAACAAACCATTAACTAGACTCACTAAGAAAAAAAGAGAGAAGGCCCTGATAAACAAATCAGAAGTGAAAGGATAAATAACAATGAATACCACAGAAGTACAAAGAATTATAAAAGAATATTATAAACAGCCATACACCAACAAATTGGACAACCTAGAAGAAATAGACAAATTCTTAGAATTATACAACCTTCCAAGGCCAAATCATGAAGAAATAGAAAACTTGAGTAGACCAAGTACTATTACAGAGATTGAAACAGTAAAAAAAAAAGCTCCCCCAAAACAAAAGTCCAGGACCAGACAGCTTCACAGGTGAATTCTACCAAACATTCAAAGAAGATTTTATACCTACCCTTCTCAAACTATTCCCAAAAAATTGAAGGGAACACTTCCTAACTCATTTTACAAGGCCAACATCACTCTGATGTCAAAACCAGACAAAGAAAACACAAAAAAAGAAAATTACAAACCAGTATTTCTGATAAACATAGATGCAAAAATCCCCAACAAAATATTAGCAAACCAAATTCAACATCTAAGGCAAACCAAATTCAACATCTAAAGGATCCTACACCATCCATGATCAAGTGGGATTTATTCCAGGGATGCAAGGATGGTTCACCATCTGTATAAATCAATCAACGTGATACACCATATTAACAAAATGAAGGATTAAAAACCATATTATCATCTCAATAGATGCAGAAAAAGCATTTGACAGAACTTAACTCTCATTCATGATAAAAACTCAATAAAGTGGGTATACAGGGAACATACCTCAACAAAATAAAGGTCACATATGACAAACCCACAGCTAACATCATACTCAATGGTGAAAAATTGAAAGCTGTCTCTCTAAGATCAGGAACAAGACAAGGATGCCCACTCTTGCCACTCCTATTCAACATAGTATTAGAAGTCCTAGCCTGAGCAGTTAGGCGAGAAAAAGAAATAAAAGGCATCGAAATTGTAAAGGAAGAAGTAAAACTGTCACTATTTGCAGATGACATGATTTTATATAGAGAGAACCCTAAAGACTCCACCCAAAAACTATTAGAAATAATAAATGAATACAGTAAAATTTCAGGATACAAAATCAAAATATAAATATCTGTTACATTACTATATACTAACTATGAGCTAGCAGAAAGAGAAATTAAGAAACCAGGAATATGCTCAACATTGTTAATCATCAGAGAAATGCAAATTAAAACCACAGTGAGATATCACCTCACGCCTGTCAGAATGGCTATCAAAAAGAACACAAATAACAAATGTTGGAGAAAAGGGAACCCTTGTACACTGTTGGTGGGAATGTAAATTGGTGCAGCCATGTGGAAAACAATATGGAGGTTTCTCAAAAAACTAAAAATAAAACTACCATATGACCCAGCAATTCCACTCCTGGCTATATATCTGAAAAAAATGAAAATACTAATTTGAAAACATGCATGCACCCCAGTATTCACATTCACAGCAGAAGTATTTACAGTAACCAAGATATGGAAGCAACCTAAGTGTCCATCAACAGATGAATAGATAAAGAAGATGTATACACAATGAAATACTACTCAGACATATAAAAGAATGAAATTTTGCCATTTGCAACAACATGGATGGACTTGGAGGGTGTTGTGCTAAGTGAAATAAGTCAGACAGAGAAAGACAAATACTGTATGATATCACTTATATGAGGAATCTAAAAATACAACAAACTAGTGAGTATAACAAAAAAGAAACAGACTCACAGACGAAGAGAACAAACTAGTGGTCAGCAGTAGGGAGAGGGAAGGGGGAAGGGGCACGACAGGGGTAGGGGATTCAGAAGTACAAACTACTATGTATAAAATAAATATACTACAAAGATATATTGTACAGCACAGCGAATATAGCCAATATTTTATAATAACTATAAATGGAGTATAATCTTTAAAAATTGTGAATCACTATGTTGTACACCTGAAACATAATATTGTACATCAACTATACCTCAATAAAAATTTTGAAACACAATTTCTGGTGTATTGATAATTATTAAAATAATCCACTAAAATCTAAATACTGTACTCTGCTAACTTGATATCTACAATCATCCCTTTAAAAAATACATGAGCAAGATATTCAACAACAACAACAAAATTACAATATTTAGGAATTAACCAAGGAGGTAAAAGACCTATACAGTGAAAGCTATAAGACATTGTTGAAAGAAATTGAAGAAGAAACAAATAAATGGAAAGATATTCCACGCTCATGGATTGCAATAATTAACTTTGTCAAAATGTCCTTATTAAGCAATCTACAGATTCAATGTAATCCTTATCAAAATCCCAAGGACATTTTTCACAGAAATAGAAGAAAAAATTCTTAAATTTATATGGAACTACAAAAGGCCCCAAATAGCCAAAGTAATCCTGAGAAAAAAGAGCAAAGGTGGAAGTATCACACTCCCTGATTTCAAACAGCAAAGCCGCAGTAATCAGAACAGCATAGTATTAGCAGAAAAACAGATACATAGATCAATGGAACAGAATTGAGAGTCCAGAAATACACCCATGCATATATGGGCAAGTAATTTATGACAAAAGAGCAAAGAACATACAATGGAGAAAGGATAGTATCTTCAGTAAATGGTGTTGGGAAAACTGGACAGTCACATGAAAAAATATGAAACTAGACCACTGTCTCATACCATACACAAAAATTAACTCAAAATGGATTAAAGACTTGAATATAATACCTGCAACTGTAAAACTCCTTGAAGAAAACATTGGCAGTACACTCTTTGACATCAGTTTTACCCATTCTTTCTAGCTATGTCTCCTCAGGCAAGGGAAACAAAAACAAAAATAAACAAATGGGATTAACGTTAAACTGAAAAGCTTCTACACAGCAAAGGAAACCATCAATAAAATGAAAAGACAACCTACCAAATGGGAGAAGATATTTGCAAATGATATATCTGATGAGGGGTTAATATTCCAAAATATATAAAGGACTCATACAACTCAACAACCAACCTGATTAAAATCAGCAGAGGAACTGAATATACATTTTTCCAAGAAGACTTACAGATGGCCAATAGGCACATGAAAAGATGTTAAATATCACTAATTATTAAGGTAATGCAAGTCAAAACCACAAAGAGATATCACCTCATACTTATAAGATTCGGTGTTATAAAAAAGACAGGAATAGAATACTACTTAGCCATAAAAAAGAGGAAACTTTGCCATTTGTGAAAACATGTATGGACCTTGAGGGTGTTATGCTAAGTGAAATAAGTCAGACAGAAGGAGAAACACTGTATGATTTCACTCATATGTGGAATATAAAAAAACTATTAAACAAAAGCAAACATGTAGATACAGAGAACAGAGTAGTATACCAGAAGAGAAGGAACTGGGGAGTAGGGGGTGTGAAATCAATGTTTCCTCAATAAAAAAAAGAACTTTATAAATATTAAACTCAAATCTTTCTGTAATGCTAATTCTTTTCTAATTTATTAGTGCACAGAGATACATTTTCATAGTTATATTCAGTGTGTACATATTAACTTGTGCTGTTTTTTTCACTTATTCTTTCATGTAAGTATTTCCACATGTTGAAAGAGCTATATATTCATCAAATTTAAATAATTGTTTCCTTATTATTGGATACATTAATTGTATTGAATTATTGAATACAATAATTCAATACATTATTGAATTGTTTTCCAAACTTTTTATCCTTCTATGAATACCTTTTTATAGGCATTCATACATATACTCCTGTTTCCTTGGAGTCTATTCTTAGAAAAAGGATTCTGGATAAAAGAGTGTGAACAGCTTTTTAGCTCTTGTTACATGCTGCCAGATTATTCTTTAGAAAGACCAACCAATTTTTACTGACATCAATAAATATAAAATATACCTTTTTATTAATATTTTTACTACCCCATCAATGTTGGGTTTTTATCATTTGCTTTTGTTAGATTAATAGTTTTAATACACATCAGGTTATTCTAGTTTCCTTTCTTTAATTCCCAGTGAGGGTATGTATTTTTTCATTTTTGCTTTACTTTTTTAAAAATTGTGTCTCCTATTGCTTGCATATCTATCAGGATCTGTACATTTTTGTATATATTTATCAATTCTTTATATCTTATTTAAGCTTTTGTCAATGAGGCTTGCAATGTATATATTTCCTATTCTGTAACTTTCTTTTAGATAATTATTTTCTTGCCTTTGTGCAACTTTTTCAACATAAGATACATCCATTTTATCAAGATGTATCTTTCATTTCTTCAGGAATTGTGAGTTTATCTCCTAGTTTCATTTGAATAGATATACTACTCTCATTCTCTCCAATTTTTACAAGTAGTAGGTTGTCTGATTCCAAATTCCTATATACATGTTGACTGCAGGGAACTGGAAGATAGAGAAAAGTGCAAAAGAAAAGATAAAAATCTTTAAATTATAAATCTATAATTCTCCAGTCTTGGGAAACCACCATTTCCATTTTGGAGTATTTGCTTCCAATCATTTTTTGTAAAGTAAATACACAATTGTTTTTAGAAAAATGATGTCAGAAAGAACAGTCTACAGTCTGTTTTTTGCAGCATAATATATGCTGAACCCTATTATATTTTCTTAAATAGCCCCCTACAACAGTATTTTAATATCTATGTTAGCATAATATCGTGAATTTCTTTTTGGTCATATTGATGATAAGCTTTTTTTTAATAAAATAAATCGCCTTTTTTTTTCTATTTACTTTGCACATTACTTATATTCTTTTCCCATTTTTCTACTGGAAAATTGTCAGTTTCTTATTGGTTTATACAAGATTTATTATCCATGAGGGATGCTAACACTTTGTCTTCCATATGTTATTGCAATATGTTGCTATTTTATTATTTGCCCTTTAATTTTACATTTGATTTTGATATAGAGAAGTTTTACATTTTTACGAAGTAAAATTTTCTCCTTTTTGATTTCTTTTTTGCTGTTATACTCAGAAAGATCCATCCCTAGGTCAGCTACATTTTCACTGCATTTTCTCTTAGTTCTTTATGGTTACAATTTTACGTGTAACTCTTAGTCTAGAATTTTAAGTTTAGTTTATCTTATGAGGTGAGAATTATAACTTGTTTGCCAAATACTTAGCCCATCTTTCCAGCACTGTTGATTGAATAGTTCATATAAACACTCTTTTGAAATGCCACCTTTATCATTTACTGTACATATATAGAATCACACAAGTATGTGTGTGTATGCTTCTGGTCTTACTTTTTGGTGATGTTGATCAGTTTCTCCTTTCCTAGTACCACAGTTTTTAAGTTATCATAGTTTCAGCCTCACCAGTGATTAGAGAAATGTAAGGTAAAACAACAATGAAATATAAGGTTTTGCCTATCAATTTTATAAAAGCTAAGATTGATAATATCCAGTGCTGGTGATTATGTGGGGAAATGAACACTCTCAGCACTCCTGGTAGTAATGTAAATCAGAGGCAGTTTGGCATCACCTATAAAAAATTTTAATGCCCATACCTTTGTCCAACAACCTTACTTCTAGGAATCTATCCTATATAACAGTCACGTGAGTGCATAAGAATATATGTACAAAGATGTTCATTACAACATAATTTGTTGTATGGCAAAACAACATTTAGAAGCAACCTAATGTATATGAACAAGAATGGTTGAATTATGATATGTTGTGCCACAGTTTAAAAGAATAAGGTAGACTTTCAGCTTCCAGCTATGTTGAAATAGCTTTTATCAGACTAAGCTTCATAGTAAGAACAACTACCCTGGATGGATTTTAAAAATAAAAGTGAATGAAGGCATCAGAAAGTAATTAAGACAGCCAAGACATGAGAAGCCAAAACCCTGGAGAGAAGAGGACCTCGGAGAAGTAAGCTCACCTCTCTCTGTGCACTCCTTTTGAGGCATTTGCCGCTGCTTAAGCTGTGCTTGCATGGAGTGAGGGGCCAAGAAACCAAGTATAAAGTGGCACTGCTAGGAAGACAGAAATTCCATTTCAGGACCTTTTCATGTGGAAGGTGCTATGATAAACACCTGAGGCTTTCAGTTGAATCCATGAAGTATGGGCTACACCCTAAAAGTAAAGGCAAATCCGAAATAGACCATTTCTCGGAAAATCTGAAACGCAAAGCCTAAAACACAAATAAATGGAAATACATCCATGTTCATAGATTGGAAGAGTTAATATTGTTAAGACATCAATACTATCCAAAATGATTGACAGATTCAATACAATCCCTATCAAAAACCCAATGACATTTTTAGCAAAAATAGAAAAGTTCATCCTGAAATTCATATAGAATCTCAAGGGACCCCAAAACAATCTGGAAAAAGAACAAAAATGGAAAACCTACATTCCCTGATTTCTTAACTTACAAAACTACAGTAATCAAAAGAGTGTAGTATTAGCATAAGGATACCTGTAGAAAAATGGAATAAAATAGAAATCCCAGAAATAAACCCTTACAGATATGGTCAAATGATTTTTGACAAAGATGCCCAGTCCATTCACTGGGTAAAAGAACAGTCTTCTCAAGACATGGTGCTGGGAAACTGGATATCCAGGTGCAAAAGAATGAAGTTGGACCCTTGCTTTATACCATATACAAAAATTAACTCAAAATGGATCAAAGTCCTAAACCCAAGAGCTAAAATTATAAAACTCTTAGAAGAGAATAGAGGGGAAAGCTTCATAACATTGGATTTGGCAATGATTTCTTGGAAATGACACCAAAAGCACAGGCAACAAAAGAAAAATTAGATACGCTAGACTTCATCAACATTTAAAACTTATGTGTCAGTGAGACCAGCTCGGTGCTTTGTGACCACCTAGAGGGGTGGGATAGAGAGGGTGGGAGGGAGATGCAAGAGGGAGGGGATATGGGGATATATGTATACGTATAGCTGATTCACTTCGTTATACAGCAGAAACTAACACAACATTGTAAAGCAATCATGCTCCAATAAAGATGTAAAAAAAAAACTTATGTGCATCAAAGGACACCATCAAAAGAGTGAAAAGACAACCCATAGAATGAGAGAAAATATTTGCAGATCATATATCTGGCAAAGTGTTAATATCCAAAATGTATAAAGAACTCATACAACTCAACAACAAAAACCAAAGCAATCCCCCAAAATCATCTATAGATCCAATGCAATCCTATCAAAATTCCAATAGCATTTTTCACAGAAATAGAAATAACAATTCTAAAATTCATATGGAAACATGAAAGACTCCGTATAGCCAAAGCAATCCTGATAAAGAAGAGCAAGACTGAAGGCTTTAAACTTCCTGATTTCAAACTATATTACAAAACTATAGTAATCAAAAGAGCATGGTACTGGCATAAAAATAGACACATATACAAATGGAACAGAATCAAGCCCAGAAATAAACCCACACCTATATGGTCAACTAATGTGTGACAAGGGAGCCAAGAATGCTAAATAGGACAAGATGATCTCTGACAAATCATGCTGGGAAAACTGGATCTCCACATGCAAAAGAATGAAATCAGACCCCTATCTTACACCATTCATAAAAATTAAAATAGATTAAGCGCACACACACACACACACACACACACACACACACATTTTTTTTTGGCTGTGTTGGGTCTTCATTGCTGTGCACAGGCTTTCTCTAGTTGTGGCGAGCAGGGGCTACTCTTCGTTGCAGTGCCCGGGCTTCTCATTGCAGTGGCTTCTCTTGTTGCAGAGTGTGGGCTCTAGGCACATGGGCTCACTAGTTGTGGTGTACAGGCTCTAGGGCACACAGGCTTCAGTAGTTACAGTGCGCAGTCTCAGTAGTTGTGGTGCACGGGCTTGGTTGCTCCACAGCATGTGGGATCTTACCAGACCAGTGATCCAACCCATGTCCCCTGCATTGGCAGGCAGATTCTTAACCACTGTGCCACCAGGGAAATCCCAGATTAAGCACTTAAATGTAAGACGTGAAACTGTAAAATTCCTGGAAGAAAATATAAGGGAAAAGTTCCTTGACATCAGTTTTGGCAATGATTTTTTTAATATGACATGAAAAGCACAAGCAAAAAAAGCAAAAATCAGTAAGTGAGACTACATCAAACTAAAAAGCTTTTGCCCAGCCAAAGAAAGAATCAAAAAAGTGTAAAGCCAACCTATGGGCTGGGAGAAAATATTTCCAAATCATATATCAGATAAGGGGTTAATATCCAAAAAATATAAAGAACTCATACAACTCAATAGCAAAAAAGGAAACAATTTGATTTTAAAAATGGACAGAGGACTTGAATAGACATTTTTCCAAAGAAGACATCCAAATGACCAATAAGTACATGAAAAGGTATGCAACATCACTAACCATCAGGGAAATGCAAATCAAAACCACAGCATGATACCACCTCACACCTGTTAGAATGGCTGTTATCAAAAACAAAAAACAAGACACCAAAGGCTGGGAAGGATGTAGAGAAAAGGGAACCCTTGTACACTGTTGGTGGGAATGTAAATTGGTAGAGCTACTATGCAAAACAGTATGGAGGTTCCTCAAAAAATTAAAAATAGAACTACCATATGATCCAGAAATCCCACATCTGGGTATATATCTGAAGGAGATTAGATATCTGCACTCCCATGTTTATTGCAGTGTATTCACAATAGCCAAGATATGGAAGCAACCTAAGTGTATGTCAACAGATAAATGGGTAAAGAAAATGTGGTGTGTGTGTGTGTGTGTGTGTGTGTGTGTGTGTGTGTGTGTGTAACAATAGAATATTATTCAGCCACGAGAAAAAGGAAATCCTGCCATATGTGCCATTATGCATGGATCTTGCGGGCATTTTGCTAAGTGAAATAAGTCAGACAGAGAAAGACAAATACTTATGATCACACTTATATATGGAAGCTAAAAACATCAAACTCATAGAAACAGTAGAATGGTGGTTGCCAGGAACTGAGGGGTGAAAGAAATGGGGAAGTGTTGGTTAAAGGTTACTAACTTTCAATTTTAGGATGAATACGTTTCTGGGATGTAACGTACAGCACAAGACTATAGTTAACAATAACACATTGTATACTCAAAAGTTGCTATGAGAAGAGCTGTAATATTCTCACCATAACAACAACAAAATGGCAGCTATTTGAGGTGAAGGATGCATTAACTAACCTTATTATGGTAAACATTTCACAGTATATCTGCACATCAAATCATCACATTGTACACCTTAAACTTACACAATGTTATATGTCAATTATATCTCAGTAAAGCTGGGAGAAATTTTTTTAATAAAAATACCCACAAACCCAATTTAAAAAGACAAAGGACTTGAATAGACATTTTTCCAAAGAACATGTACAAATGGTCAATAAGCACATGAAAAGAGGCTCAGCAACACTAATCATTAGGGAAATGCCAATCAAAATCTCAGTGATATATCACTTCACACTCATATAATAACATGGCTATTTTAAAATAAATAAAACCAAAAAATAACAAGTGTTGATGAGAATGTGGAGAAATTGGAACCCTTATGCTCTCTTGGTTGGAATATGAAATGGTGCAGCCACTGTGGAAAACACTGTGGCAAGTTCATAAAAATTAAACATAGAATTGACCATCAATTGCACTTATATATATACTTCTGTATATATTACCCAAAGGAAGCGAACTCAAAACAGATATTTGTTCACTAATGTTCAAAGCAGCATTAGTCCCAGCAGCCAAGAGGTAGAAATAACCCAAGTGTTCATTGACAGATGAATGGATAAACAAACTTTTGTATATATGATAATATATTTTATATATTATATATAGGAATATTATTCATCTTTTTATTTAAAGGATGGAAATTCTAACACATGCCACAGCATAGATGTACCTTAAAGACATTATATTATACTAAGTGAAGCAAGCCAGATAAAAAAGGATAAATATGTATGATTCCACCTATATGAAGTACTTGGTGTAGTCAAACTTATAGAGACAGAATATAGAATGGTGATTGCTATTACAGAATTAAAGGGTGGTGGCCAGAGGTAGAGGGTAATGGGGAGTTACTGTTCAGTGAGTAAAAAGTTTCTGTTTGGGATGATGAAAAAGTCCTGGAGATGGATGGTGGTGATGGTTGCAGAACAATGTGAATGTACTTAATGCCACTGAACTGTATGTTTAAAATGGTAAACTTTATGTTATATATATTTTACTACAATAAAAGTCAATTAAATTTTAATTTATTTTTTGAAACATAATTCACATTTTGGGAGTTATCAGATAGGACTCATAAACTATGTTAATATATTCCAAAAAATAGGTTTAGAAGATGAATTTCACTAGAAAACTATCAATAGAATGTATAAAAGAGGATCAAATAGAATTTCAAAACTAAAAAATACAATAAGTGAAATTAAGAATGCAATATATGAGGTTAACACCATATGAGACACAGCAGAAGAGAAGATTAATGAACTGAAAAGTAAATCAGTAGAAAATACCCCCATTAAAGCACATAGAAAAATGGATGGAAAATTAAAAGAGCATTAGGAGACAGAGGGAAAAGGTCTGGAGCTCAAGAACAAGAAAAAGAACTGAAACTATTTGAAGAGATAACAATGAAAATTTTTTCAAAACTTACTAAAGATAATCAAGTTACACTTTCAAAAAGGCTAAAAATCTGTGAGCAAGATAAATACAAACCTAAATTTAATAATCAAACTTCTGTAAACCAAGACAAAGAGAAAATCTTAGAAGAGACAGAGTTAAGAAAAGATACATTGCTTTCAAAGGAACAGTGATCAAGCATACAGCTGACTTTTCAGCAAAACCAATGAACTCCACAGAACAACTGAAGGACACTTATAAATTACTAGGAGAAAATAACTGCCAGACTATAATTCTATATCCAGTGAAAATATCCTTCAGAAATAAAGGTGATATTAAGGCATGTTCAGGTAAGTAAAAACTGAAAATGTATTACTAGCAGACTCACACTAAAAGACACTAAAGGGAGTTCATTAGGCAGAAGAAAAATGATCGCAGACAGAAGCATAGGAATGCAAGAAAAGAAAGAGAAATGGAAAGTGTAAATATAAAATACTGTTGACTGTTTAAATCAACACTAATAACAATACCTTATGGATAAAATAACAAAAGTAGAAATGAAATAAATGACAAAAATAGTAATAAATAAATAAAAGGCAGGATGTGAAGTCAAGATGTTATGAGATTCTTGTATTATTCAGAAAGTGTTAAAAACACTAATTTAACATAGCCTCTAATTAGTCAAGGATGCATGTTTTAATCTCTAGGGCAACTTTTGTCAAGTAGGAGTTCATGACAGAATTAAGCCCTACAGAAAATGGGGTTTTTCCATTCTCCCGAGGGTGGCGCACACTAGTTCTATTTTAAATACAAGGAAGATAAGTTAATATATGCAATGAATATCTAGCTAATTAAGACATAATATCTGGTGGAATCCAGTTGAGAAGAGCTTCTCTGGAGTAACCATTAAAAGAGTAATAAAAGAATGTCTTAAAAGCTGATGGAGGGGAAATGCTACAATAAAATTCTTGATTAATCCAAAACAAGGCAAGAAAAGAGAAAAAAAGGAATAAATGGGACAAATGGAAATCAAGTAGTAATATGTAAGTTTTAAATCCGAATATTCAGTAATTGTATTAAATATAAATGGGCTAAATGCTTCAATTAAAGACAGAGATTGTCAAGTTGCATAATAAAGCAAAATCCAACAACATACTACATAAAGGAGACTCATGTGAAATATAAGGACACAGGTTGAAAATAAAAGGATGGAAAACAATATGCCATGCAAATAGTAAACAAACTGAAGCTGATGTAACTATGCTAATATCAAAGTTACTAAAGGCAAAAATATTAATAGAAATAAGGAATAACATTTTATGGTGGTAAGGTGTCAATTTAACAGGCAGCTATTAAAAAACTGAACTTGCACATCCCCTGGGCCTATTATTTCCACTACTAGGTATATACTCAACAGAAATGCATACATATATGCTCTAAAAGACATGGACAATGTGCAGAAAAGAGTTAACATGACAGGTCAGAGAATGCTTTCCTTAGAAAGGCCTGCTTGCAAAGTTGGCCCTTGGCTGGCATCTGAAGACTTGGATTTCAGGAAGGTTTCCACCATCCCCTAACTAATAAGGACAGTTTGCTCTGTCTAAGTTGAGCAAACAACATGACTTGTGCTGAATACCTGATTTCCTTCTGAGAGTCTAGAGTTTTGGTGCAGGCCAGGCAGAGGGTGCTCACGTGACCTTAATAAAAATATTGGGTACTGAGTCTCTACTGCTGGTAGGCAACACTTCACACGTGTTGTCACAGTTTGATGCTGGAAGAATGAAACATGTGCTGTGTGACTCTACTGGGACATGATCTTGGAAGCTTGTTCCTGGTTTCCTTTAGACTTCACCCCATGCATGTTTTTTTTCCTTTATTGATTTTGCTTTACATCCTTTTGCTATAATAAATATTAGCGACAAGTATGACTATTTGCTGAGTCCCATGAGTCCTCCCATGATTCACCTCATCACCAAACCTGGGATGGTCTTCAGGACTCCCAACACATTGATGATAGTGTTGGGATTGTCTAGAGTGACCTTAACTCACTTAAATATGGCAAAATCATTGTCTGAGAAAAGGATGGTAGAGGATGACAAACCTGTGGTACCTGGGTGTCTATGGAGTTATCCATGGTATGAAAAAGCAACTGAGCTGCTGTCTGTTGTAAGAGGTAAAAGTTACCTATGGAATTTGAAAATGTTAGATCCAACTCCAAGAGAGTTGGCTCGAAGGATCCTCTGGCTACTTTTGGCCACAATGGCTAAAGTGAGTGGGGAAAAGTACAGCCTGGGTGATGCCTTTGGTTTTTCTTTTCTCCTCCAGGCTGGAGGAGAAAGGGTCCAAACATTCCCAAAGGTGAACTTTGAATGGGTCAAAATGTTGAAAAGTTTGTGTGCCTTTTGTTCAAGTGGGAGGGGAAAAAAAGGTTAAATCACTTCCCAGTGCTAGAGCAAAGTTTTATTTAAACAAAATCAGAGGGAGAAAAACACTCTAGCCACTGCTGCCATAGCCCTCTAGCCCCACTCCCATATTACAGCTGGGATCTCACTGCAACTATAACATTAAGCTTGTAAATGCTGGATTTCCTGCTCAAGGTTTGAGTAAACTTTCAATTAGGGGAAAAGGAGGAACTTTTAAAAATGGCTTTGTATTTTGTGACAGTTGCATCTGGATGTATGATAAACATTGATGTAAAATGTTATATTCTTGTAGTCTCATAAAGCTAGAGGGATCATCTTGATCAGGAAAAGTTGCAAAAAAAAAAAGCATCACTGGGATACAATTACCTTGCTTTTTGCTGCCAGTGGGCAGATTGGAATCCAAACTCTTTGAGTATTGGAAATAAAACTAGTCTCCATAACTAATGATTTTTGTTATCATTTTTTAACTATTGGAGCTTCTGGAAAAAGGAAGACAACATGAAAAGAGAGGCAGTCTTCAGATGAAAATACACTTTTTGAGTTTAAAAAGCAGTTTTTAGTTGCTAATGAGCTTTCGTGAAACCAAACGTCTGACTCTTAAGAAGCTGATGATTTTTTTCATCCTGATGTGTGTATTTTTGACTGGGTTAATTTAGACTGTAAGGCACAATAAGAAGAGCTTAGCAAAGTCTTACTTGTCATTTGGACTTGGACCTAGACCACGGTTGACCAGCCCTGCACCATCTCAGCTTTGATGCTCCCTAAGAAAAGCCACTAGCTTTTTTGGCATCCTAAATTCACAGATTCTGATTGCCTGGACCTGACTCTCAGCTGAAACCTGATAAGGTCTGCTATAGACTATTCCCACATCAGCACCAGATGTGCTGAACTGAAAGGAGGCACAGGCTAAATGAACTCTAAATGAACTACGTGAACTTTAAATGAACTCAGACTTGGATTATTGCAGATTTGGATCACCCCTCTTGTGATCCTAAACTGTGAAACCACCCCTGGTGCTGGCTGGACCATTTGGGTCAGTTGAGTTGCAGATGCCCACAGGAAAAGTCTTGTTTTCTGGTGGGACCGTCTGAAATTGATCCTCTCATTGGCTGTATATTTCTGATACAATTGCTGATTGCATTCCTAACATGTGATTTCTGCAAAAGCTGCAAATTGGAGAAGGGCCTAGCATGAGGAATGTAACCCCCTCCCCCACTCCTGACAGATCAAACTCTTGATCCTTTCTGAGGCTGTGTCACTGCTGTTGATGATTGTGTTTGAATTTCTAGATTAGTTGCAGCTTAAAATAGACTGATAGCCTGACTCTACTTACTTGCCCTTCCTCCTGATACATAAACCTTAGTAAGACATTGTGCATATTAAATGTAGCTGTCCCCATAAAGAGACGGATCTTTTCTAGGCTGCTTACTGGATAAATGATCAGGATGAAAGGAGTGGGAAGTATGAAAACCCATTTTTTAAATATTTGAAAATTCAGGATTTCATCTTGACCAATTCCTGGACATGACATGTCTTTCTGATTAAGTTGTATGAAAATGTTTGCCTCTGAAAATGCTTTTAAACGTCTTACATACAACTCTTCTAGACAAAATGTCTGGATGAGAGGAGAGGATGATTGTACAACTATAACAGCTAAATGGGACACACAGATTTTGTGACACTGGAGAAAAAACAAAACACCTGGGGAGGCATGAGTGAAGGGTGAGGGCATTAATGATCTTTGATTTTTAGGACTGCTCCTGGAAGCTTTCCCCTCCTCCCTAATAAAAGCACGTGTTGTCTTCCCTGCTGCTGAGAGTGCTTTGAATTCAAACTGACTGCTGAGCCTAAGGTCAGATCTGACAGAGCTGACTCTGAGACAGCAGGTGGTGGCCCCAGCTCCTCCACCTTCCACTCAGCACCTCCACATGTCGTCTACACTTGCAAGGCAGATGAACTGGTGCTATGAACAAACAAAATTGTTTGGATCCAGCTGCCTTCAGGAAACACTCCCTTTGAAACCAAGTTCTGAACTGAATTTTTTGGATTGGATTGGAAACCCTAGGGTGGGAGGCCTCATGGTGGGAGGTCAGCCACATTAGGGATTCTGTTAGCCTAAACTGCCTAATTAATGTATGTCCTGCTTGGGATGCCCTAATAATTGTAAACTTTTTTTTTTGTCCAACGGTACTGCATATGCCCTCTGGAATTGTACTTGTCAGTGAGCCTTGACTATCATGGCACTGCCTCAGCCCTGGAAGACATTCAGGTCAGCTTCAGTTTACTGAACAGGCTTGTGCTGTGCCTGGATTGATGCCTCAAGCCAGGTTAAAAAATAAAGGGTTAATTATGGAAACTTAAGGAGGAAGCCACCTGGTTTTTGAAGATACATGTTTATGATAATGGATTTCTTTTATCTGGCTCAGTCTAAGACCCCTGAGAACATAACTGAGGACAATACTGCAGGTTGGTCTCACTCTACTGTGTAGCGTCCTACTGACAAAGACACCTTGGCCAAGAGCCAAGGGGGTGGGCTGTACAAAGAGTTCACATGGCAGGCCTGAGAATGTATCCTTAGAAAGGCCTGCTTGCAAGATTGGCCTTTGGCTGGCATCTGGGGACTTGGATTTTGAGAGGGTTTCACCATCCTCTGAATGATAAGGGTGGTTTACTGTGTCTAAACTGTGCAAACAGTATGGCTTATGCTGAACACCTGCTTTTCTTCTGAGAGACTGGGGTTTTGGTGCATGCTAGGCAGAGGGTGCCTATGTGACCAGCCCCTAATAAAAACAAACATTGGGCACTGAGTCTCTAATGAGCTTCCTTGGTAGGCATTTCATACATATTGTCACAGTTTGAGGCTGGAGGAATTAAGCATGTGCTGTGCAACTCCACTGGGAAGAGGAGTCTTGCAAGCTTGTGCCTGGTTTCCTCTGGACTTTGCACCATGCATCATTTTTCTTTGCTGATTTTGCTTTGTATCCTTTTTCTGTAATAAACCTTAGCCAATAGTATAGCTCTATGTTGAGTCCTGTGAATCCTAGCGAATCACCAAACCTGGAGGTGATCTTTGGGACCTCCCAAACAACAAGAATGTTAATAGGAGCTTTATTTATAATAAAAAAAAATTGGAGGAAAAATTCAAATGTCTGTCAACAAGTGGATGGATAAATAATTATACATTCATACACTGGAATATTATACAGCAATGAAAATGAATGAACTAATTCTATGTACAATAATATGGATGAATCTCATAGATATAATGTAGAGTGAAAGAAACCAGATACAGAAAAGTAGATACTGTATGATTCTATTAATATAAAGCTCAAAAATGGACAAATCATACTTACTTATGATGTTGGAAGTTTGAATGGTGGTTAATTTGGGGGCCTGTGGGACGTTACTACCTGGGAAGAGGCACAATGGAGGCTTCTGCATTGCTGATAATGTTCCATATTTTGATTTAGGTTATGTGTTTGCTATGTAAAAATTCATCAATTTTACATTTAAGATTCATGTACTTTACGTATATTATACTATAAGCAATTTTTAAAAAAAGAACCTAGTATCCATTGATGGATGAAAAGATAAACAAAATGTGGTATATACATACAATGGAGTATTATTCAGCCTAAAACAAGAATAAAATTCTGACACATACTATAAAGTAGATGAACCTTGAGACATTATGCTAAGTGGAATAAGCCAGTCACAAAAGGATAAATACTGTATGACTCTACATATATTAGGTACCTAGAGTAAGCAAATTCATTGAGACAGAAAGAATGGTGATTGCCAGGGATTGGGAGGAGGGGAGCATGCAGCGTTATTGTTTAATGGGTACAGTTTCAGTTTGGGAAGATGAAAATTTTCTGAAGATGGGTGGGAGTAATAGTTGTACAACATTACAAATGTGCTTAATGCCACTGAACAATTTAAACTGGTTAAAATGATAAATTTTACGTATATTTTACCATAATAAAAAAGAAACAAAATGGAGGGAACAGTGGATAAACCTGCTTATATCAGTCTCAGGTAAAGCATGTGTTTTACAGAGTGGACACTGGACTATGGCCAAAGGCACTGACAGCTCTCTGGTTCTGTCCCTAAGACTGAAGCAACACTAAAAATGTGGCATATATGATAAGTATCATACTCAGGATAAAGAAGGGGCAAAAATGAAATCCCCAAGAAAAGTGTGTTCCAGCCCCCCGAAAATAGTAGTACTAATTCTGTCAGTACTGACATGAAAGGATATTTAATATACATTTTGGGGAAAAAGAGTTTGGGAACAATGCGTATAGTGTTATCCTATGTTATAAAAGGAAAAAATGTGTCTGAATAAATGAAATACTTCCTCATTGTAAGAGGCATTGTAAGATGTAATAATTGCCTTTTGAAAGACAAAAAGAAATTCAACTACATTTAACACAGACATCAATTGACAGGTATATTCTAATTTCAGAATGCTAAACTATAAAAAGAAGACATCTTATACTCAGGGAAATAAGGTGGATGTGTGTGAATGTGCACACGTGTGTATACACATACATACGTATATACACACATAGACGATACTGAGACACATGATGTATATATTCTATTTAAATTTTCGTCAAAATTGTGCCTTACTTTGTACCTGTCTGATAGTTCAAGTCTCCCCCCTTTTCACAGTTTTCAAAACAGCTCCTCTGGAAAGCAAATTTTACTGTAAGCTTCCACAAAATTTCCTATCAGACATAAGAATATTAAAATATCTTGACTTATTTGGATAAAATGTGTTTTCCCATTGAATAAAATGTGTTAGTACTATACTATTGAAGGAGATCAAGATGCACTCTTTTTTCACTTTTTCCAGTTTAGTATGCCATCTTTAAACTGATGAGGGTTTTTTTTTAACATCTTTATTAGAGTATAATTGCTTTAAAATGGTGTGTTAGTTTCTGCTTTATAACAAAGTAAATCAGTTATACATATGTTCCCATATCTCTTCACTCTGGCAGTTCTCTCCCTCCCACCCTCCCTATCCCACCCCTCTAGGTGGTCACAAAGCACTGAGCTGTTCTCCCTGTGCTATGCGGCTGCTTCCCACTAGCTATCTATTTTACATTTGGTAGTGTATATATGTCCATGCCACTCTCTCACTTTGTCACAGCTTACCCTTCCCCATCCCCATGTCCTCAAGTCCATTCTCTAGTAGTTCTGTGTCTTTATTCCCGTCTTGCCCCTAGGTTCTTCATGAACATTTTTTTTTCCTAGACTCCATATATATGTGTTAGCATACGGTATTTGTTTTTCTCTATCTGACTTACTTCACTCTGTGTGACAG